>NC_092201.1:1552500-1670000 GCF_043641665.1 Enoplosus armatus | reverse complement strand
AGGCCCCTTCCTGTAAGAAAATACAAATTCTAGAGAATTTTTATTTTAATGTATTCTATTCTTTTTCCCTGTTGGGAGGGGACTACAAGATAAAAAAGACAAACAACTTTTGGAGAACTTCTTCTATAGTTTGACACTTGATGTCCCAAACTAAACTCAAGTTAAGAGACAAAAATTAAGAATAAAAACATTGTTATAGTTTTCAACCAGCGCCAGTAAAAAAAAAAAAAAAAGAAGAAAAAATTTATAAATGCAACAGCAACAAGATTCAGTGCAAAGAAACAAGAAAAAGAAAGATTGAACAATTTGTTTTTATAATAAAAATAATCAAGAGTTAATGAGTAATATAATAATGTGGTCAAAGATATTAGATATATGCAGCTGTGTCAAATTCAAGGGTTATTGTTTTATAATGGGTTTTTTATAATGGTTTTGATATCTTATGTTAGAACAGCACAAGCACACACCACAACTTCAACTTCCTGAGGATTATTTGGTGATATTTTTCAAAAATGGCAGCCGGCATTGCAACAGACAGTTATAGCAGTACATGTTTGGACATTAATCTATGGAAGCCCAATCCTGCCAATAAAGAAATTACACATAAAAAAAATAAGGCATTGCAGAAATTCCAACTCTCATAGATATCTCAAAAATTATTCAGTGTGTCATTATAATGCTAATTAAATTTTAAGCATCTTTCATGTAACCTAAGGACAGTTTACATACAGAAAACAGGAAAAAACACTTTAATAAAATGAATAAAAAGATAGGTCTTAAGTCTATAATATATTTTTTCTTTTGAGAAGATGTCATAATATTGATATTCATATGAGACAGTAAGTTATTACGGGAATGAGAATTTAATATTTTTATCATATGTAACCACATATTTATTGATTTATTATTTTGGCAGTAATGGGCTTCCATACCTTAAGCCCTAGACAACACCAAAGAGATTTTAACAGTTTACCAGTCAACAGTCCAGGTCTTCCCGAGGCCGCAGTGTGAACAGAAAGATAAACCAGTGTTTTTGTTCTATTAGTTATATACTTTGGTTTTGATATGAGAGTTTGGTAAAAAAAAAAAAAAAAAAAAAAAACAGGTTTTCTGTAAAGTTAAAGGAACACACTGATATTTTGAGAAATCCATTTTTTCTTTTTGACCCAATAATAACTTCCCGTTTACCTTTTAAAACAAAAAAAAAAAAACGAGTTTCATTTCTTCAGTTAATTGAAGACACATTTATTTCACTCTCCTGTTATTATTCATTGAACAATTTTACGCCTCCTTGCTTCACTTCTAGGACACATTTAAATCATCAATTTTACATTTTTCACATACAGCATTTCTCCTGTTTGCTCAGGATATTTTTATATTTAACTTTTTTACCATTTTTGTCACTATTAAGACTCCATACAGGACACACCAGGCGGTGTCTCAACTGTAATATTGGAATGAAATTCAAACTAAAATACCAGCGTGTTCCTTCACAGTTAAAAGCACGGGTTAAGTTACAGTAGCACTGAGGTTACATGATGCATGTTACATGGGTCATTTGGGCACTGCTGATTGGCCGTTGCCAGTCAGTGAGGGGGCGTGGCCACAGGTGGGTGTTCAGGCAGTGGTGGCGGCCTCCTTCCTGCCGATCTGACAGTAGAGAATCATGGCGAAGACCATGCCGAAAATCTGCAGAGCAAGAGAGAGGAAACACATCAGATAAGCCGCCATCTTTAAAAAATATAATTTAGATTCTTTTTATGCTGTAAAACATCAGATGTGGTCAAAACTGTTTTTTATACTTTGTCTTTAGTTAAATCATTCTGTATTCATAGTATAGTAACATGTTTTTGTACTATTTAATTTATGTTTGATAGTTGTTGTCATAAAATATTTATTAAATTCTCAAATAGTGGCCGGGGTCGTTAACTACCTCACCTGCAGAAGGTATCAGGTCTTATCAGGCTGTCAGGCTTATATTATTTATTTCTACTTTATTTTATGTTATTTTTTGAATCTTGGTTGTGGCTCCAAGTTATATTTGTGATAATATTTTTAGCATGGCAGTTTATCGTGGGAAATTGTGTGTGTGTGCGCTGACCAGCAGGATGGCGATGGCAAAGGCGATTCCCAGCACCACCTCCATGTTTTTCTCCATCAGACGGATGATTTGGGAGGAGCAGGGCTGCAGGAGGAGACCATGACATCATCATACTGTACATCACGTGGTTTCATGTTTATCTATTTGCTCCGTGTCTAACTGACGGTGATGTTTCAGTCACACAGTCTCTGGTGATCTGGTCTCACCGTGGTGTAGACGGCGGAGGACTTGCAGTCTGATACGGTGGTGTTGCAGCGGCAGGAGTCAGGAACCTTCTCCCAGTCTGATGGTCCATTCACGAGACCACAACACTTCAGCTGGGAGGAAAACACAACAACACGGGAGATTCAGCCGTTAGCAAAAGCTGCAGCAGAACCGCAACTAACAGGAACTGTCCGCTAATCACTTCCTGATTCCAGTTTATCCACAGCCGGACGCACCCAAACTGCTGCCACGCCGGGGCAGTAATTCAATCTAGAGCTCATTCGATTAGTTCGATTAGTATTCGTATGGTATTCGATTGTTTTTTGTTGTCTTTTTTAAAGCAAAAATGCCAAATATTCTCTGGTTCCAGCCTCTCAGTTGTGAAGTTTTGCTACTTTTCTTTGTCGTATGTGACAATAAACTGATTATCTTTGAGCATTTTTCACTATTTTTGGACATTTTAAAGACAAAACAATTCATCAATACTGAAAATAACCATTAATTGCAGCCTTAAATCTTTTTTTTTTTTTTATATGACAAAAATGAAATTACAGTCCAGAATCTAGATAACATGTGACCCCACATAGGGCCCTAAACTTGAGGTCGAGTTCCAGTTCTCCCTCTCGATTGGCTGCAGACTTGATCAATATCATGTGTTCACATTGTTAAAGTGTCTGTGACAGAAGCTTGGTGACAGTCTGATGCATGTGCGCCCTCTTGTGGGTCTCCATGGTAACTACAGCCTGATTTGTAACTCGAACTGAAGAAAATAAAAGTTTATTGAGCAACAAACTATGAATTTGAGGAAATAATTTTTTTCCTGTCTGACACCAGCTGTGTGTGGGTTCTTGTACTTCTATCTCTGTGAGGACTAAGTAGAGTTAAAGACCTTGAGAGTGACGACATGTTATGGCCCTTATGGTCCTCACTTTTCCACGTACATCTGTGTGTGTGTGTGTGTGTGTGTGTGTTACCTCCCGCTGCAGTTTCTCCAGATCTTGCTTCACGTTATCTGGTTGTTTGGACAGCGGGGTGAACCTCTCCAGACGCTCCTTCACCCAGTCCTTCACCTGCACACACAAACAAACAAACAAACAAAGTAAACAAACAACACAAACAAACCGATGAGGCTGCAGGCGACGCGAGGACGCCGTCACTTCCTGTTTTACCTTCTTCTCGCCCACGGCTCCCAGGATGCCCGCCGCCAGCAGGAGGATGAAGATGACGAGGAGGCTGATGAAGAACTGAGGGAACAGAGAAGCAGGGTTGATTATTTTCTGAACATGTAATTATATGAAGATGAAAACTGAGTTTCCAAACGTCAACAGTCAACAGCTGAACGTTTCCCTCAGAGAGAACAGGCTCACGTAAAGACTCACCTTTATTCATGATTTCTCCTCTTTTATAATATTAATAATATAATATTGTTTCTATTATTTTTTTCACTGTTAAGATGCTGTCAATGAAATAATATTTGTATTAATCTCTTGATTAAGATTAACTTAATCACAATCTATACTTTGTTATATACTTTCCTCCTAAAAATGTGCAACAATTGAACAACTTTCTATTTTTCTGCTAAATAATTTAGGAATTTCTGCTAAAGATTACCACTAAGAACACCGTTTCTAATAGAAAGCATGAGAGCCAATCTCATAATCTGTTAACTGCTAAATTGATATAAATATATATAAAGACAGAACATTGTTTTGTTGAAAATGACTTCATCGCGTTTCTGAAATAATTTGCTGTATGTGCTTTTAGGACATCTGCCTGAAAGCCTCAACTCAGGGAACAAGATCGATTTTGTCCACTGGTGCGTTCAAGTTCCGTGATTTCAGTCAGGAATGAATATTGTTTGAATTGTACTGATACTGGCGCCTTTGCTGAGTGTTTTTCTACAACAAATAAAGTCTAGAATCTTGATTTCAGTCAGAAAATATCAAATCAAGTACTATAAAAGAACAATGTGATGGTTCCCACCAGCAGCAGCATGCAGCGGTTCTCTCTGATGGCTCCGCAGCAGCCCAGGAAGCCCAGCACCATGATGATCACCCCGATGGCGATCATCAGGTCGATGCCAGGAAGAGATTCATTGGTGATCTGAAGACGGGAGGAGACAGGAAGTCAGTCTTTTACACTGGTGACGACAGAAATATTCAGTTTGGATTCTTAACAGCTGAAGGAGACGACCACACGGCAAGTCTCTGAGTTCAGTTACCACAAGGAGCCATTTGGAAGAGCTGAAAACAAACTACAACAGCGAGTTTTGGTGTGGTGATCAAGTGAGAGTCTCACCACGTTTCCATCTTTGCTGACTTTCAGGTAGATGGAGACTCCGAGGATGATGCAACCACTAATCTGTAGAAAGAAAGAAAGAGATGAGAGTTAAAAACGAAATGTGCAACAAGCAACAACACGTGAGTTTATTGGTGAGAATCTGGAGACGCCTGCTGGAGAAAACCTGCAGCAACTCAAACTCCACAACTTCACACACAAGATCTCTCAAACTCAGACACGTCATCATGAAATGTTCTTATTTTAAAAAGCCCCTGGCCTTTTCTCTAGCGCCACCTTCAGGACCTTCTAGTGTGCATGAGGAAGTTTCAGCTGCGCAGGAAGCAGATTGTAATAAGTCATTTCTAATCCAGAGTGCCTAGATTCAAAATGGCACGAGCATGTTCATTAACGTGCTGCTCTAACAGCCTCCACTCTGCTGGTTTCAGGCTTTCCACCAGGGATTTGCTCCCATTCAGCAACAAGAGCATCAGCGAGGTCCAACACTGATGTCGGGTGAAGCGCTTCTTTATGGAGCTGTCTTTGTGCACGAGGACGTCCTCATGTTGAAACAGGAAAGAGACAAACACAAACTGCTGCCACAAAACATGCCACTGTCTGAAATATCAATGTATGCTGTTGCTTTAAGATTTATCTTCGTTGGAGCTGAGGGGCCAAACCATGAAGAAGTGCCGGCCAGAAGAACACTAAAGGATTCGAAGAGGGTTGTCCACGTGAATAATTTATCTGTGCACGAGTAACTGGCTGCTGCACACAAGACCGATTGTAGCTCCCAGGTGCACAAAGAAAGCTGTACTTGTACTCACAAGAAACTATCCACAACATAGTTTGTAGTTTTTGGTCCCATGAGATTTTGAGCAGATCCTTGAGATCACACGAGGATGAACGACTTTGGTGCTAGCGCCAACATGAGGTCGACCTTTTCGGTTCTGAGTGAAATGTCTCGACAACATTTGGTTCAGACATTCAAGTTCCTCTCAGGATGGATTGTAATAACTTTCCTTTAACTCTTCATCTTTAGCGCCATCATCTGGTCAGATTTTCTTTGGTTTATGACAAATACCTGCAAAACCGTAATATTAGCGTGCTAACACATTAAACTACAATGGTGTACATGATCCCTGCTACACATTAGCACTGCCATCGTGAGCATGTTAGCATGCTGATGTTAGCATTTAGTGCAGCCTCACAGAGCTGCTAGCATGGCTGTAGACTCTCAGTCTTTGTAGTTTAAACAGAAACGTGTTTGTGTGCACGAGAAAGACGAGGTTCTGTAAAAGACAACAGAAGAACCGTGAAAACAAAGTTATCTTATATAAATGTATAAATCATAAGTGAAGTTAATTATTATTATCTGTCAGACAGTTAAACACGGCTGAAATGCAGAAGCTGCTGCAGAGCTTCTCTTCTCTTGTAATATTATTTATTATTATTTGTTGAACAATAAATCAAACTGGACCAGAGACAGAACAAGCTGCTGGTCCTGAGTGAGGACCAGGACTCTCCGAGGACTACATGGACAGACTTCTGTCCGGCTCCTTCATGGGCGGGGTCCAGGGTTGATGAACGACATGAATTATTGAACACTGGAACAATTAGCCGACACAAACACGACACTGTGAGTAATTTATCTGCCATCAATATTTCATACAACGGAGGCCGGTCAGCGTTTCCATGGAGACGAACACAGAGCGGATAATTAGAGGATGATGTTGATTAAATTAATGCTCAATGAAGAAAAATACAGAAATAAACTGCTTCAGCCTGAGCTCACAGGAAATCTGTGTTTATTCATATCATATCACAATAAAAGCTGTGTTTTTGGTTTTTAATTTAGTTTTTCACGTTTTCTTTATGTAAAGTGTCTGTAAAGTTACCTGAACGGTGCTTCAAGTCCAATTTATTATTATTATTATTATTATTATTAATACTACAAAAAGACTTTAAACAAAACAATACTTTACATTTAAAATAGGTAAGATCTTGCCTGAACCTTTTTTTATACAATAAAATAAGATGACAGTTTTGTTTGTTTTGTTTCTAAAGTCTCTAAACATTAACTTTACTTCTCTCTATATAAATATTAATTTACTTAATGAAGTAATGAAATAATAACAATAGTTTATTGATATAGCACTCAACAAAGTCATTTACAACGTAAAACTAGAAAACAATAAGAATCTACTGTACATATATACACATAAAAACACACACACATACATATTAGCACAATTACAGTAACATTTAGAGCTGAACTTATTAATTAATTAATTGACTGACAGAAAATATATATTTCAGGTCATTTTTTAAAGCAGCTTCTCCAGTGTGATGATTGCTTGTGTGTAAAACTAAAGATTCAGATCAAGATTTCACTTCTTCTAATTCAAAATCAATTTTTTGTACATAAAGTGACTAAAATGCAGCTTTTATTTTGATTGTTTAAGTGTTTAAATAGGAAATTTGTGAGCAAACATCTGTTTTAGATCCAAATAATAAAACAAAATGAAATGAACTTCTCTGTTACTTTTATCAAATTTGATTTGATTTTTCTTCACCATGTTCATCACTTTGTGTTTGATGCTATAAATAAACACTGAAGACTACATTAAAGAGAAAATGATAGATCGTTCACTCGACTTCTGAATGAACGGAAACAGACAAGTCAAACAAGAAAAAGGACGTGACCTGAGTGCTCACAATGGTAACACACACACACACACACACACACACACACACACCCTCTGCCTATTTATACTCCGCTGAATAAATAACAGCCTGTCGAGGATTTTACTGCTCTTTCTGAGTCACAAACACACACCTGACCAGTGAAACCACAGTCTGGTGATCTTCTCGACCAATCAGCAACAACCTCAGCTGCGTGTTGAACTCACCTATAATGGCCTCAAACCTCAAACACGCCGTCATTTGACTTTACTGGTGACATTATATCGACCAAACTATTACATGACAACATGAAAACAATATGAAAGGTGTCGTGGTGATGAAGCTACAG
This sequence comes from Enoplosus armatus, assembly GCF_043641665.1. Taxonomy (NCBI): domain Eukaryota; kingdom Metazoa; phylum Chordata; class Actinopteri; order Centrarchiformes; family Enoplosidae; genus Enoplosus; species Enoplosus armatus. The sequence continues at coordinate 1,662,384 of NC_092201.1, read as the reverse complement.
AGGATTATCAGCTGAACCTGCAGCTCCTCTCGGCTTTATAGCTTTATGGTGACCTTTAGCTCCTGGTTTGTCTGTTCTGGTTCACTCCCTGTTCAGACACAAAGCTGTGAGAAGCTGGTGAACACAGTGGAGCAGCAACGCGTTCAACATGTCCACTTAAAAGGTGATGATGATGATGATATGACAGTGTTGGGTTTACAACTTGTTGCAGATGCCCTCAAGCATGTTAGCATGCTGCTGTTTAGCAGCTATAGTGGTTGCCATGTTCACCATCTTTGCTTAAATGTGGACCTGCTGGTGGCGCTACAGGACACGTCAGGGGATCACCAGAGTCAGACGGATTCATCCTCTGGTCACCGTGATTGTCTGTTTCAAATTTCATAGCAGCTCATCCAACAGTTGTTGAGATATTTCAGTCTGAACCAAAGCGGTGGACCAACGTTAGCATTAGCTAAAAGAGCTAAAACTTTAAACCAACAAGGAAAGTAAAACGAAATAATCAATAGATTCAATCATGACATTAAACCTTGTTTCAGGAACTATCATATTTTTGTTTGGACCTGCGTAAAAAGCATCCACACATTATCTGGAAGCATTAACACCACTTTTTACATTAATCACCAAAAGGGACTGAGAGCTTCAGGACGACGTTCAGGTGGTCTCAAGGACAAACACAAAGACAGACAGCCTGCTGGTGGAAACAGCCTGAGGAGAAAACCTGCATTACTCAGCTGTCACTGTGTTTGTTGTTGAGACGTCGGCCCTCATAAAATAAAGAGCTTAAAGATGACAGAAACTAAAGCTGCTCCAGCTCCTCAGGATCATACTGGTCCCACAGCAGGTTTAAAGGACAACCTCTTATTCGCTTTACATTTCTTTAATCTGTCTTCTTCTAGCTGCCGTCACTCGTCTATCAACATGTGGCATTGTGGGAAAGCGACGGAGACAAACAGGAAACCGTTCAATTACTGGATATGAGATTGTAACGTGGAGGGGAGATTTCCCGCCTTCCTACTGTTTCACCCGCTTTTTCACTGGAAAAACAAAGACACCCACAAAAGCTGGTGTTTTGCTTTAAAGTTGGTTGCCAACGGTTACAGGCAGGTCACAAAGAAGCACACAAACGTTCAATGAAAAGCGAGGTCACCTAAACATCCGTCAGAGCTGAGAGATCCGACACAAACCTGCAGAGCAACATAACATCCCTGACCCGAAGAACAAACACGCCCTCTGAGCTCGCAGCGGCACGTCGGCTCTGACGGACTGATCCAAGATCAGAGGACACCAGGATCACATCTGATCTGGATTAACGTTGATCGGGATTACAGCTGATCGAGGTTACAGTTAGGCAGGAGAACATTTATGAAGAGGATCAAAATAAAGATTGAAGGTTCTTACAGTTGACCAGGATTACATTTAATTTGAATTACAGTTAATCGGGTTTACATCTAATCAGGTTTAAAGGTAATCAGGATTACAACAGTTATTTGGGGCTACGGTAAATCAGTATTACATTGATCAGGACTGATGTGACTTCAAATTACAGTTAATCCAGTTTACAGTTGTTGATCAGGATTACATCTGATCAGGATTAATCTGATTTGGATTACAGTTTATTTGGATTACATCAGGATTAAAACTGATTACACCTGAACAGGATCACAGTTTGGATCAAGATTACAGTTCATGGGGATTATAATTGATCAGGATTACAATTGATCAGGATTAAAGTGAATTTGGATTATTACTAATCAGGATTAGAGTTAATCAGGATTACACTTCTAGTAACTTACTTCTGTTTGTTTTTCTTGCACTTGGAGCACTTTGAGTATAGATTAGACTGTATAAATAATACTAATAATGCTTGTGTCTGAAATCACATCTCGTTTATTCAGCTCCCTGAGCCTTTATGTCCCTGCTGGGCTCCTGTAGATGTATGTTGAAATGTTGAAATGTTGAAATCACACCAGGTATTTCGCCTTCTTGGGGAAGAGCTAATAGACATTGTGATGATGACAATGATAATATTAATTATAAGGTCAATCAACTGAACTGTCTCTGTCAGTTAAACCAAAGTGGGGCGTTCATTCCTCAGCAGTGACTCACAGGCAGCGAGTAACACAGTAGTACTGAGTCACTGTGTAACTGAGATTCATTGCAGATTAGACCGTGCCATTACACAATCACCACACACACACTGTGTGTACAGGTGTGTACAGTCAGGAGCCCACTGAGCCTGTCAGTCATCACACAGGGTTTGCGCCCTTCTCAAAAACCATTTCTAGAAGGCTGTACACCTGATGATTGACAGCCCTCTTCTTTACTTAGACGTCAACATGAATCTTAGTCATCAGTCGATTCATTTCCTTCAAACAACTCAGGACATTTTAATTTAAACTCTGGTTGACAGAATTTAAAGTGGAGACATTTCAAAATGTATCTTTGGCATTTCTGTACTTCCACTTGCTGTCAGTTATACCAACATATCTGCAATGAGATACATATATATATATAAATATATATAAATTATAGTTAACGCTGGCCGAACGTCTCTGTTTGGTTTGTGTCTGATTGCATCTATAGGCGGAGTAAAAGTAGTAAAACCACAATATAATAATACTTCATTACAAGTAAAGGTCCTGCGTTCAAAATTCTACTTGTTACCAGGAAAAATGTCGTAAGTATCACAAGTAAAAGTACTGATTGTTCAGACCTGTCCCTTTCAGAGTGGTATATATTTACTATTTATTAAAGTACTGTCAAATCCTCACTGGTTATTATTTGTGACACCTAAAAGTAATTAAATCAAATAACCACTTCTTTTCAAATTTGTTTCTGAATGTAAAATAACAACCACAACAGAAGCAGATGTCGTGTTCTTAAACTAACACATTTAGCTGGTTAGTTCATATAGTTATTGTCCAGCTGTGCTTTGCTGCTAAAACATGTTTGGACCATCTCTTTGTCCCTGAACGCAGCATCTATTATGCTAACAGGCGTTAATGTACAGAGACGGCGCCGCGCTTAATTGGTTCTCTGTCTTCCTTCGAAGGCCATAAAAGGCCTTTGACAAGATGTCTGTAGAGGGTTCAGCCACAGAAACCACTGCAGACCTTCAAGATGCCAAGAGAAACAAGGACGTGAAAGAGTTCTCCTCTAGTGACACAGCTCACAAGAGAATTCGATTTTACACCACAAAGATCTTTTCCAGAGCGTCCATGTTTGATTCCTGTTCCTCTTGCGGGTTTCCGACTGCAGAGCTCGTTGTGGCGGCGTTGTTCAGCAGATGGGAAGCATCACTTAGCGACTAAAAGCTGCAGAGCCACAAGTTAAAAACTTTACAGTAAATAACAACCCTGCCCCACCTTCACCATCATCATCATTAGGTAAACACATCATGTCCACTGAGTGGTTACAATCAAGTTTACATCGATTTAACAGCATTTCTGGGAACATGAGACGGACTGAAATAACCCCAGCAGGCAGCAGGACTGACGCTCAAACAGCAGGAGGTTTATTTTAAACACGACACGGAGCTAAAGGTGGACTTGTGATTTGTTTAGATTATTTCTGACACGCTTGCAGTTGGCAGAAAAACAGGAAGCATGTTAAGCGGGATATCTAAACAGAAGTTGTAAGAAAATACAACTTCTGCCAAAGAGCTGAATAACAGAATAATGACACATAAGTCCTGAGAGCCAGAACCAGTTTCCAGTAGCCTTGTTAGCTCGTCTTCTTGTACTGTGAGAAGCTAATCAGAGAGGAAGCGACTCTGTAAATAATATTATAAAGAGTACAGTCTAGACCTGCTCTACATGTAAAGTGCCATAAGATAACTTGTTGTAATTTAGCTATATAAATATAATTGAATTTAATTATGTCCAGTGAGCAAACGAGCTAGGCTAATGAGCTACTCAGTGAGATTGTTAGCCTGGAGAGCTTTATTTTCCCAGTTTTTACTAAAGAAAATGGGACGATTGAAAAAATGCCAGGGGGAGTAAACAGAACAGCACAGAGAAAACAGAAAGAAGCTAATGAGAGAGCTATTGTCTGGCTGTCTAGTGCTAGCTTGACTGACTAGTGTTTTAGCTGTTAGCTCATAGTAGTTCACCAGCTAGCCCTGTGAGTAGTCACTACGTCATTACGACAAGTGGATTCATTACGCAGTGACAATATTAAGTGTGACCAGGCCTTTAGATGATCCACTTGAAAAAAAAAACAACACTTCTTTTGAAGCATACTGAGGCCTTTAGCCTAGCTTAGCACACAGACTTACAGTAAGGGGAAACTGCTAGCCTATAACCACCAAAACACACTTACACTATACACTTTCCAACATCTCCAAAGTTGTCTGACTGATAATCTCACTGATAAAAACACTACGCCTCCTTTGATTTGTAGAGGATTACAAGTACCAGGGAGTCCACATAGATAATAAACTGGACTGGGTAAAGAACACTAATGCCCTCTACAAGAAGGGCCAGAGCCGTCTCTATTTTCTGAGGCGGCTGAGGTCCTTCAACATCTGCCGGACCATGCTGAGGATGTTCTATGAGTCTGTGGTGGCCAGTGCTATCCTCTATGCTGTTGCATGCTGGGGCAGCAGGCTGAGGGTGGCGGACTCCAACAGACTAAACAAACTGATCCACAAGGCCAGTGACGTTGTGGGGGTGGAGCTGGACTCTCTGACGGTGGTGTCAGAGAGGAGGACGCTGTCTTGGACAATGTCTCACATCCTCTCCATGACGTACTGGTCGGACACAAGAGCAGCTTCAGTGGGAGACTCATTCCTCCCAAATGCACAACAGAGCGACACAGGAAATCATTCCTGCCTGTGGCCATCAGACTGTTCAACTCCTCCCTCTGAGTGTCAGACACTCAGGAAGAGACTGGAAATCTGTATCTACTCCACCTGTTCATACACCACCTCACTATTCATTCTAAATGTTTAAGTGCAATAGATATATAGTCATACACTTCAGTGCAACACATACATACATATACATTGTTATTGTATATATGTTTTACCTCATTTCACTTAAATACTGTAAATGTGTATATTTTTTATTTTCTATTTCTTATTTTTATATTTTGTACAAACTTTTAGTTCTAAATTATGCTACTTTTCTACTCTTGAATGGGAGCACCGGTACTGTACAATTTCCCCCCGGGGGTCAATAAAGTATTTCTGATTCTGATAAGCTGCCTCCACCTGTTGGTACCGCACCTCCACCTGCTATAATAACAATATGTGAATTTCGACAGCCTTGTTACAACACACCTTCAACAGCAAGTAGTGTGAGATTTGTGTTGAGCAACAACTTAATCCAGAATGACTGAGTGGAGCTATAGATTAACCAGCACGCACCACTTGGTTTTAATGGGCAACTCCCAGCAGAGAATATGAGGAAATACAGAAATGTGAAGCAGAGTGGGCTGAATCACACTTTCCACTGAGCGAATAAAGCAAAGAGTGACTGCTGAAAAGCACAATACTCCTCATTTACAATCTAACCACGGGCCGAGGAGCGATACGAGGCTGCAGATGATGATGCGAGGCCGAGCGGCCGGCCACGCCCTGAAACTGAGCAAGTGTTTGTTTGTGGAGGGAGAGGCAGAGAGATCATAAAGAGCCAACACAACCTGTTCTGCACTTCTGACCTGTCGGCTGGAAAAACCTGACTGGAGTCATACCAGAGCCTCTCTGCACAGAAACAACTGAATAATACTGAAAAACACTGAACGTAGATTGAAAAAAGGATCAAATGAAGAAACACCTGATAGATAAAACAGATATATATATATATATATATATATATATATATATATACAGAGGAGAAATAAAGAAAAGTTATTTTATAAAAGACTAAAATAAAGACGTCAGGCACCTGTTCAACTTAAGCGAAAACAGAAAACAGGTTGAAAATATAATAATAATAATAATAATAATAATACATCACATTTTCAATTAAAAACTACATGTCCGCTTCCAGTTTAACACATAAAGTGAACAACAGTGCGACTAATGCATCAAAACAAAACTAAATTCAAACAACTGAAGGGAGAAAACTCAAAATAAACTGACACAGAAACTCTTCAACGTGATTTAAACAAACATCACCTGTAAAGTCAAAGTGTGAAGAAGTTTGAAATGATGTCGACTAAAATATCTTAAATGTTTTGTTTTCCAGACTCACCCAGAAGAGAAGGTTGAAGAAGAAGAGAAGGTACTTGATGCATTTATTCACAGCCATGGCTTTTATCTCTCTTTAGTCTTTAGTTCCTCCTCAGCTGCTTCACTCGCGACTCGCTGCCTTCAACAGACACAAGCTTCCTACAGAGCGGAGGCCGAACAGAGACTCCCTCAGGCTACTGAACAGACCAGCCTGCTCGACCCGTTTCCTCTCGCTGAGGGAGCGTCCCTGATGTCTTTGCTCCCTTCCTTTGCACCCTCCTTTCCTTTCCTTCTTTTCTCTACCTGCATCTTGCCTTCTTTGTCTTTTCCTTTCCTACCCTACCCCCTCCTTTTGTTCCCTACCTCCTCCTTTCCTGTCAAAGGCAGAAGCAAATAAAGCAGAAAGCATGTGGGCAACAGATTGCAAAATCTCTCTTGCCAGGTGAAAACCTTTTATCTCTAAAGGCTTGTTTTAGCTGGATGACTGTGTGACCTTAAAGGGCTGAGTGAGTAATCTCTTGAAGACATGAAATACATTTATGTCTGTGTAAGCATGCATCTAATCCTAAATCTCTTACTTTTTCTGAGAGGTTTGGTTGTATGAGCGCAGACAGTAAAAAGAAGAATTTCAAAACAAAGTGATATCAGGTGACCTAAAGAAATGACGTTGCAGAGCTGCACCATGACAGAAACAAGTCTTGAAGCAAAGCGGTCCATGGTTTTTAGCATGTCTGACAGTTAGTCCTCCACTTTGGTCCAGACCGAAATATCTCAACAACTGCTGGATGGATTGACATGAACATTTGGTGCAAATGTAAATTGTGACCAGATGATGAATCCTGTTAATTTTGATGATCCACTGACTCTTCCTGATTCCCAAACACTGCAATTTCCCTTTAATAAGTTAAATCAGATAAAAATAAATAATTAAGTGAATAGTAACAAAACATTTTAACCTTTTAAACAAAACACTGTGGTTTTAGTCAGCTGTTCTGAATTATATTCATTATAGCGTCATCACAGACTATGACTCTTTACTCTTGTCACAAGTCTTTTAATTTTTCACATGAAAACATGTCGTAAAGCTCAAATAGTAAAACAACAGCATCAACACAAATGGCCGGGTCATTAAAGGTACAATCAGTGAACTACAACTTTTTACTACCATCTAGTGGCCGCTGTACAAAACTACAACACAATCAGCAGTCACTTCTCCACAATCCCCTCCCCTTTTTATCTGACTTACACATTTTCTCACCACCCGTCAGCTAACAGCTACAGTTCTGCAGAGATAAGACACGAGGCCACATGAGGACAGCGATAAGGTGGGTCTTTAGACGGGATTTAAGAGTGGTGATCGATGGGGAAGTGATAGATGAGAGCAGCAATGGAGAAAGCTTTTTGACTGGGAACATGGACTGGTGAGGACTGACTGATGGACTGGGTTAGGGGTCTCTAACTGGATCTGAGGAGTCTGGATGTAGAAATGGATGGGAGATGTTTGCTGGAGTCAATCCATGCAGAGTCCAGTCTAAGGATAGAGGGTGAAGTCAATTTTATTTATTTACGACCCCGTCTGTCCTCAGATCCTCGACCCGGATCAGGAAAAACTCCCAAGAAAACTGTTAAACAGGGAAGAAAAGCTTAGGAAGAGCATCAGAGGAGGGATCACTCTGCCAGGACGGACAGACAGGAAATAGATCACACAGGTATGAAGGGGCGTGTCCCTTAAAGTCTGACCTGACGAGGAGAGGGAGCCAGTGGAGGAAAATAAAATTGGTGTGACATGGTGGAGGTGATAGTGGGCTGTGTGAACAAAAGCTGACTTGACTTGTGCAATACACATAAAAACAGAACAACATGCAACAGAAACATACAGTGAGACCTCGGTGCATTAAACCGAATGTGCTGTGTGTCATAATACATGATACATGTGTCTTTAATAGAGAGGAAGGATGAGGACAGGATGTATGTGTCTGCGTGGCAGAGAGGGGGGGGAGGTTACGTCCTTGTCTCGGTACAGCTGCACATCTATGTATAATCTCTCGCCAGCTGTTTTCAGATTGGTAATAGTTTTTCCGTCTTTGTGGGATTTCCTGTGGATACTGGTCATCGAGTCAGCAGCCTGTTCCTTTTAGCTGCTTCTCTTGTTGGACTTCTTCTTTGCGTTTGTAGAATTTCGCAATAAGCACTCGAGGTGGGTCGTTGGTGTTGTTAGGTCTTGAATTTCTTCACTGATTCTTCGGGGCTCGTCCGGGGTTTGCTGGGAATTCATGGCTTTGTCTTAGGTGGTAACGGAGTGTTGTAGTAATGCCAGGCTTTGGCACAGTGCCTGGAAGTCCCTGTGCAGTGCTTCAGTGTGTGCGATCGAGTCCTGTAAGTTTATCTTGAATGGGAATGAGCGTGTCGCTGACCTCTGTCCAGCATGGTGGCTTCAGAGATGCGGGTGGTGCTGCACACGAGCTGGAGAGCGGATGTTTGAGTGATTTACATGATCACAAATGTCATTGTGGTTTTGAATGAGGTCGTCTTACCTGGTAAGTTTTGGTTTCACTTCGGCTGTCGATCCTCTCACTAAAGGACAGGGGCAGCATGTGAGTACATTGAGACCAGTTTTGCTTGTTACAATCATTCATCTTATTCAAACTGGTCCCGGAGAGATCCAGTGTCAAACGCACAGTCCTCGTTTATTTGAAGGTAATATGCTATCCTTTCACCTGCCGGTCTGACCTGCCTCCTGCCGAAGCCCTGTTGGATTTGTTTGCCTGTTTGGACTGCTACCAAGTTGTAAGCTTGTTTTTGACCATAGTCCCTTTGTCTTTGTTTGTGTTGTGGGTCCTCCACCCTTTTGTCTTCCGCACCGGAGCTGTGACCATTTAAGGTGTGCTTTTAAAAGATCCTCCAGTATATCTTTATCTGATTATTTTACTCTATCAATGACGTCACCAGCAGACTGTTTGTTGTCAGCTCCACCCCACATATTTCCATCCATGCTGTGTTTACATTCAACTCACAGCTCATTGGTCAGCCTGGTCTGATGTCACGCTGACATTGTTTAGGTCGGGAGGCGAAGGCTTGAGGATTTGACTGCAGTGAGACACTAACGGCTGAGAGAGAAAGTGGCTGTGACCGCATCGACACAGGTATCATCAGGTAAGACCACTTTCAGGAAACACTAGACACATTATAACGTGTGTAGTAAAACATACTCATAGACATGATCTGAAATGTTTCCAATGAGTAGTGTTTTTTTCTTTTTCCTTTCATTTCATCACAACTATTGTCAAGAGCGAGATCCGGCCTGTCAGAACAGGCCTCAAAATCCTCTGAACGTTTTGACAAAACTTGATCCACTTTTTATTCAGTCTTTGGTACAAAACCTCAAGACAACTAAGGCGGTTGTGTGTGTGTATAGTGCGTATCGGTTGAACTAGCGTCAGAGATGAGGTTCTCCCATTGTGATCATTTCATGACTTACAAGTGTGTGCCGTAAACTTCATCTACTCAAATGAGGTTTTAATACACAACTCACTAGTTGAATTATTCAGCCTTCGTCTTTTTCACATTGTGTAATCTATCTGACAGATGATATGTATTTTGCATCTGATATACATACAGGTGATACATTACAGGAAGAACCAGAATAAAGGAAGAAAGCCACAATGGAAGAGGAGCTCTGGAAAACTCTGAATGAATTGACAGAAGCTGAGTTTAAGAATTTCAAGTGGTTCCTGAGGAAGGATAGCCTGGAAGGCTTCTCAGGCATCCCAGTGGCTCGGTTGGAGAAGGCAGACCAGCAGACCACAGTGGATCTAATGGTTCAGAAATATCAGGGTCCTGGAGCTCTGAGAGTAACCTTGACGGCTTTAGAAAAGATCAGCAGGAATGATCTTGTGCGGCATTTGGAAAACTCCTGCTCAAGACTGAAAGATCGAAAGTTGAGGGAAGGTAAAGGAGAAAAAAACAAGTTTTACATGCATCTCATTAATTGTTTTATGCATTATGGATTATGTATAGTAAAGAAAACAATAATCAGACACCCCTAACTAAAATAGCCGTTTACACAAGTAAACAATTGACACAGTAAACATCACAGAGAGCTGTTCTGTAAGACTGACCAGATTTTTTGTGTTTTGCCTTGTTTTAGACCTCAAGAATCTCGACTCTGTTCCTCTCAAACGTGATTATGAAAGAAAGAAGGCCAAGCTGGTGGAGACAGAGGCTGAAATTAAACTGATGATCCAGGAGAGACAGATGAAGATTGAGGAAATCAAACGCTCAGCAGAGCTCAGCAGTAAATCTGCAGACAGACATATCGCAGACAGTGTGCAGGTCTTTACTGTTTTGCAGGAGTCTGTCAAGAAAAGTCTGGACGATCTCATCGAGGCAATTGAAGATAAGCGTAAAACAACAAAGAAAGAGGCCGAAGGATTCATCCATGAGCTGAAGCAGGAGATCTCTGCGCTGACAAAGAGAAGCACTGAGGTGGAGCAGCTCTCACGCAACGAAGACCACCTCAACTTCCTCGAAAGCTCAGAGTCCCTTAATATTCCAGCCACCAAGAGCTGGACCAAAGTCAGCCTCAGCATCCCAACATATGGGGGAAGTGTGGGGACCGCTGTGGGTCAGCTGCAGGAAAAACTCAGCGAAGAGAAGGATAAGTTGTTCGCTAAGGCCAAGCTGAACAGAGTCCGGCAGTTTGAAAAGGATGTGACTCTAGATCCTGATACAGCAAATCCCAAACTCATTTTGTCTGACGATGGGAAACAAGTTTACTGTGGTGACGTAAAACAAAACCTCCCAGACAATTCGGAAAGATTTAATCCTGCCATAAATGTCTTGGGTAAACAGAGTTTCTCTTCGGGAAGATTTTACTACGAGGTTCGGGTTGAAGGGAAGACTTCCTGGGATTTAGGTGTCGTCAAAGAGTCGATAAACCGAAAGGGATTGATCAACGCGAGCACCGAGAATGGCTACTGGACGATATGTTTAAGGAACGGAGATAGGTACCAAGCTTTTGGTGTCAATCTCAGAGTGAAATGTAAACCAAAGAAGGTGGGCGTGTTTGTGGATTATGAGAAAGGTTCAGTCTCCTTTTATGACGTAGATTCTGCCGACGTTATCTACTGCTTCACTGAATGTTCCTTCACTGAGAAACTCTTCCCATTCTTCAGTCCCAGTCTTCATTATGATGATAGAAACTCCACCCCTCTGATCATCTCTCCGGTCGATTACACTGATTAGACTTGATCAGCTGCTGTGATATTATGCATGCTTTGAAACAGTCAGAATTTGTATTGGAGTTTGGTTGTAGTAGCAGGTTGAGAAATGGAGTTAAAGGCGTGTTGCTCTGGAGTTGGTATGTTCACATCCATGTTCTACCACTCATGTGTGAGTAAAGAAAGTACTGCCTGAATGGTTAATGAATACTGCACAATAAAGTAACTGTGAAACCCCCTACTTGTTCTTTGTCCGAAGGCTTTTCCAGTTAGCTAGCTATCCTGCAGCCAATGTTAATGCTATACTACCTGCTCAAAATAGTGCACCAGATACCACGTCACAACTGTCATAAACACAACTGAGATGGAGGTGAGTCCACCATAAACCAAGATGTCTCTGAGTACCACAGACCACTAGAGGCCTTAGACCACTTGGGGGAATAGGCCCAGCTTCAGCCTCAATGAACCCCTAATAGGCACCTCAGGGTACAAGGGGAATACTTGACTTATACTGTGTACTGGTACTAGACAATGTTGGCTACTACATTACGCTATTTAGTCAAATACTTTATGATTATACTATTTCCTCTAAGAAACAGAATACACCATCGTCATACCATTGAGGGGAATTTATTATATTATTATATTAAGTGTAATAGAAACAAAATCAACAGAGACACATTTCCTGTATTATGAACACAAATAAAAAAGAAATTAGAGTTTTAGAAGCTTTTCTTTTAAAATGAAATCTGTTTGTATTTTTCTACTGAAAACAGTCCAAACTCCTCTTCAACAGCATAAACTCGTCTATTTTTTCATTCTTACAGAGTGAGACTTGCTTTTATATAAATAATTAAATAAATACATAACAAAAACTACCAAGTAGCACTTTTGTAAACAGCTTCAGATTTAACACTGGAACAACTTAAAGTCACTGCATCAGAAGTGTAAAAATCATAAACCAAAACTTGGAGCGATCCAGTTCAGCTTCCGTAGTCTCTGCTGAAATGCTTGTTGACTTTGAAAACAGAGACGTAGACGGTGAGGCTGATGAGGAAGAACTGCTTCTGCTCCTTCAGCCAGACCAGCTTCATCTTCACCTGCCCATCGGAGTCCCGGTGCTGCATCAGAAAGTGCTCGCCGCTGTAGTCGAAAGACGGCGTCTTCTTCGCCACCGTGATGCAAGCGGGTGAGCTGACACACCAGAAGGGTTTCTGGAACTCGTCCAGCAGAGTCAGCGTTATGTTGCAGCAGTTCTACGCGGGAAAGAAGAACCATCAGAGCTGGAAAGGAAAGGGATGAGACCCCCCCCCCTCCCCCAGCAGCTGAGCCAAAACAAAGTTGAGTTGTCAGTCGAAACACACGTCTACGACCGACGGCGTGTGCAGGTTTGCTGCCGTCAGTGTATCGCTGCATTCAACTCGGCAACTATGTCACCTGATTAATTGGCATCAATTTACTTATCTAAGAAAAGTATTTCCCAAAATGTCAAACTATTCCTTTAAGTTGCTATTCAAATATATGTATTTTTTGATGGTCTGTTGGTGTAAACATTTAGCAAATATTACCTCATTAACGACTTCAGTCCCTTGAGCTGTTACTGTATTAGTAAGAAAGTTGGTTTAGGTCGATTACTGCCACGACTGGTTAAGTGTGTGTTCTGGGACGGGGTCTTTATTGTCTTGGACCTTTACGTACTTCCACCGAGCCCTCCAGTGCGTCGCTCCTCCAGGGCAGCTTGATGTTTCCAGACAGCGATCTGTGCTGGGACAAGTTGGTCCTGTTGATGACCTTCAGCTCCACCAGTCCACGCTGGATCTGAACTGATCGCAGCCGCACAACTAACTTTAGGTTTTTACAACACAACCTGGACAGTTACTTTTCATCTGGATGTTATTTATCAACTGAAGAATCCGAGATTAAAGTCGAGTGAAGCAGAAGTCTCCAAATTTACTTTACATTTAAAACTAATTAATGAATGAATCCGATGAGCATTACCTCATCCGATTGCTTGTTTGTTGCATTATGTAATCGGATTACCTGTGTGACAGGAGAGCTGGTGGAAGTGTCCCGACATGATCTCAGTGCCGGTGTTGTGCAGGACAAAGTGCAGAGTGTAGCCGTGCAGACCAAACTCAGGGTCCGAGTTATCCACAGGTGGAAGGTCCACCGGCTCGATGTACGGGCTGCAGGAAGGGACAAACAGGACGAAAACCAGAGTGAAGAGGAATGAGGCACTTCAGAGGCGATTACAGACAGATGACCAGCAGATGGAGCTCTCAACTTATTATCATCTGAACCTGCTGACAATTTGGGAAAAGGTGCCGTTTGGTTCCCAATCTGAATATAAACTGGACTATCGTGCTAATGAGAGGTGAACTTACCAGACTGGAGAGCCCAGCAGACTCTTCTCCACCAACCTGTGGAAGTGCAGGCTGAGCATGATGAAGGCCACACTGCTCTGACCCTACACACACACACACACACACACACACACACACACACACACACACACACATTAACTTTTATTTTTGTTTAAGTTCACATTATAAACACAGCAGACAGACAGAGATACCAGATGTGTCAGCTGGACACTTACCCTCCAGATGCCTATGATGAAGCCGGGCGGCAGATACATCAGTTTGATCAGTCTGTCTTTGCCAATCAACCGATGAGGCTGTCTCTTCACGTCCAGCTTTAAAATCAGAGAGCGCCAGCCAGGCCTGATGGAGAGGAAGAGGGAGGGGTGGTGGAAGGGATGAGGCACTGTAAAGGAGGTGTGGAGGAGGAAGGAGTGTGTCTTACTTCCTGACTTTGGGGCTCTTCAGCGTCTCCTTCCTGACTCCGTGCAGCTGGATGCTGCTGATGTGATGGTATTGGGGGAAGCTGCCTCCGCTCCAGCGGACCATCACAGACGACTCTAAGAAGTACGCTCGACTCTGCTGCAGCGTGATCTCCCGTCCCAAACAATCATGAACCGTCAGCTCCCAGCTCACGTTCAGGTTCCTGGAAAAAAACACAACGGAAGGCTGAAATAAGATAGATCTTAGATAAGATCTGTTTCCTAATCATGTGAAACAGTTCTGAGACATCTATTCTCAGCACAAGTCGAAGATCTTTGCACTGCCTTAAATTACCTCTGGGCAGCAAAAGAAGGGCAAATTTCAAGGTCAGGAAAATACCAAACAGTCAGAGTGCTGCTTGTGCTGGTCGTTGCGCAGCCATGAAAATAGGGCCCTAAATATGATTAAGATGGATTATCTATCCACAGGAAGTTTCAAGTCCCTGTGATGATTTCATGGAAATGAACTGAAGCCAATACGTGCCTGGAAGAAAGGGAATAAACGTAAAATCTGATGCTATTACAACAACCAGGAATACGACAAGATAATATCAGCCTTTACTGATACCCAGAGGGGACATTCAGAAATAATCTAAAATAAATAGAAGCATAGAAATAAAAATAGAAACTATACAAACTCTAGACTTCTCGTACCTGAGGACCCACTCCGTCTGCCTGGGTAGCCCCGTTAACGGGCTGATGTCCCTCAGCTCTCTCCTACACCTGCTTATTTCTTGTCCTGCCATGGTCCTTAAGTACATCTTCTTCCAGTGGCCCGCTGACCGACCCTCCACCTCCACCGGGTCAACCTTCAGCGCCGCATCATCCGCCGGCATCCACATGCGACTCGCAAACTCTGACATGTAAATCTTCTGCCACATGACACTAGAGTGAAAGAAGCACTTCTTACTGTGTAGTCAAGTCCTATTGTCCATTTTATTCACACAAGATTATAATAATTACAATATTACAGTACATACAACAGGTATTCAATAATAACCTGTTCTGTTGACAAAAGAGATTTCATTTAGCAGTCATGTAGTTAGCATTCCCAGCTAACTTTAATCCCCCCAGACACTTCAGAGTAAAAGCCCTTCATCTGCTTCACAGTAAAAGACATCAAGTTGCTTCATGGTGAGAGCCCTTTACCTGATGAAGAAGGCATGAAGCAAAGAGGTGTCTGGGGGGCTTTACTGTCAAGCAGCTGCAAGAGACACATACTATTGTTTGACTCTGCCTGCAAAGCTACTTTGCTTACATCTACGCATTTTATGGGATATGATCTGAACTAGCTAAAAACAATACTAGCATTGCTAGCAAGACGTAGTATTTCATATGTAAGAAATCCCTTCATGTGCAGGACAGTTCTGACTTTTGATTAAAATACTTTCCTATTAAATGGAAAACTGTAGGCTGGTATCGTCAGACCAATTCACTCTCAGTTCATTTACGGTTTCCAAAATGCCTCTGGAAGCTACAACCAATCAGAGCAACGGAACGTGTGACATAGCGGTAGGCTGCTAGGCTAGGTGGCTAGTTCCTACATCCAATTCATATGGCTTCTATTTCAACATAATACACACATGATTTACAAGCCGTGGTGTGAACTACTGTCCAGTTTGATACTGATGTGATAGATTCAGGACGTTCCACCTCAGCAGCAGCCATCTTAGTTTAAGAAAATGCCTCAACAGCACTTAAGCCCACCCCATATTAGATAAACGGTTGTGATGGGCCAGACCTGAATCAGTCCGGCTGGAAATCTGTCTGGACGGGAGGGGGGGGGCAGACACAACTGCCAGAGCAAATAAAACATGAGCTGGCAGATTTGTCTGGTTCCTAGGCTCGGGGAGAGTCTGTCGGACTCACTTGTCGTTGGCCAGCTGGTGGAAGAGCTTGCTGACGTGGCCGATGCAGAACAGCGAGGAGGCGTCCAGGTACGCCAGAATCTTAATCAGGATCTCAGACGGCAGCCTGAAGAAAAAGTAAAGAGGCATTACAACAAAGAAGTCACGCCAATAAAGACAATCAGCAGCCACCTGCAGGCGGGCGGCGAAGCTACAGCTCAAATAGCTTATAGTGCAGTTCCTCTGACCACCACCACATGTTGGTTCAAAGAAGATGGAGGTGAAGTGGAGAGGGTGGAGATGGAGGCCAGGATGAGACTGAGCCTTTTTCTTCTTCATACGTTTATTTTCCATCAACCTGTAGTCTAAAAACATTCAGTAGACCTAGAAAAAAACAACTGATTGCACAACGAAAGACTGCACAGGCAGTCATGTTGTTTAGTCCCCTTAACCCCCCATTTCCTGTCAACTAAATGCTAACATTAAAATGTTAATACAGGACTAATTGGTTTTAGCAACCATCATATTAGCTAAAGTGGCTAATATCAAGTAAAAAAAAAAACAATCTGCAGTATCTTTAAAACTTCAAACTTTGAAACAGACTGTGGTGTTGTTATTGTGGTTAGCTAACTTACTTTTCTATTAAGTTTTCCTCCGATGAAGAAGTTTTTATTTTGGGAAAATCTGCCTTCTTCTTCTCTGTTCTTGGCTCTGGGCAGCTGGGATACAAATAAAAGAAAATAACGCGCCAAGAAATAATGTTTTTGTAAGGTAGAAATTTAGTCTAAAATTCTCCAGACGCTGCCGCCCTGTCACCTGCGATCATTCCCGCTAACCGAGCTCGGCGCTGCCTTCGGTTGTTCCTTCCTCCAGCCGCCCGACTGTCCTCGGCCCGGACCCGGCTTTCCTCTTCCATGACGCCGCTGTTGTCTATCCGGAGCCGGCTGAGCGGGTTTTCTCTCCAAACCCTCCAAGAAACTCCTAAAAAACTCCCCTCGTCCAGCCGCCATTACGGACTTTATTGAAATAAACCGCCAATCAGGGTGAGGAAACGACTTCCGGTCAGCTTTAGTTTTCACAATAAAAACATAATTAAGTGGTCAATAGCGCAGCCAAACCGCTAGATGGCAGTGGGGCTTTGTAGACTCTAACCCTAAATGACATTATGACACTAATCATTTATTTAAACGTTAATCATTATTGGATTTATTCTTAGGTTGATTCGTGGAGCCTTTGTTGATGGTTCACAAGCTGGTTAATTGATTGTGAAATGGAAAAGACTGTTCCAAAGTTCAGTACATGACCTCTGACACGTTCAATTCAATATCAGTCAGGAAAAAAGTCCAACTATTTCTCCATGTCATACATTTGCTGCAGCAACTCTCAGTTCAGCTTCAACCTGTGTAATCCCTGCCTTCAGACTCTTGATTGAGAAACTTCTGACACAGCAGATTAGTGAGTCAAATGGTTTTGATCAGCTCATTCAGTCAGCGGCCTGCTCCTATATATTTGCTCCCATCAGTGCAGAGGTTTTCCCTCCCTAGGAGTGGCACTAACAGCTGTATGAGGTATTTTATTCCTGTATTTTGGCCTGTTACCAGCTGTGCATGTGATGGGATGGTCCCCCAGTTTATGGTAACAATGACAGCAGTGATGTTACCACATTAACATGCACTTTTGCACTTATTGTTATTTATTTATGGTATATATGTACTCTCTTTCGATAAAATTGTTAAATTTTTCATGCCGTACTTTTTTGCATTTATTATTCATTTACTACACTCTAAGCTGAATTGTCCTTCGGGACATTTAAGTTCTACTCTGCTCTACTCTGCCGATTATGTGAAACAGGTGTACATTTGCAGTGATTTGCATGGACACATTATCAATCACAAACCCTCAAGCTGAGGCATGTAGCATGATGTGGTCTGTTGTTTTTCAGCATCATTTTGATTGACTTTGACCCCAAAGTGCTGCTAATGATTGAAACTACACCTGAATTCAGTATTTTGTTTACACCGGAGATGACACTTCTCTCCATGGATATTGTACAACATATTATTGGAGACCATCAAAGGATGCATGTAATGAGAAGGAAAATCACATAAGTACATGAGATATGATAAAAAGAGAATCTAAGACAAAGACATAAACAATTGGTAAATACAGGGGAAAAATATAATATATAAAACAGAATAAAATGAAATAAAATATGAACATATACTACTGAGGTACACTGAGGTTGTGCAGTAATGTAGTAAATGTATGTGCTTAGTGAGAACTGGTTCTGTACAGGTATGAACAGAATGTACACAGGTATTCACATAAATAGATATACTGCGATGGTTTACACGAACACACACACACACATACATATCTCCATATACACACATATGTTTATATGTATTTATATTTAGGTTTCTAACTCATTTCTTTTTAGGAGCCAGAAACACCTGGTCAGGACATCTCTACTACCTGTGCCGAGGCAGCCCACGTTGACAGTCCTTCCATGGTTATCTTGGTGCTGAGTAAGAAGTAAGAAAAAGTCCAGAGCAAAGTTTATAAGATAACTCAGTAAACCTTCTTGTTGTTGTAGTACCTTGAAAGAATCTGTTGAAAAGAAGGTGTGGCCATGTGTGTGTGTGTGTGTGTGTGTGTGTGTGTGTAAGTGTTACGTAAAGTCTCTCTGTAATTTAACTAAAAGCTGTGAAACCTGAGTCCACACACACACACACACACGTTACTTGAACAAACTTTATTGTCAACACAACACTGCTCAGAAGCAACACTAAGAAAGCTCTCTGTGTCTCTGATGTAAACATGTTGTTGGTCTCCAAGCAGCCAAATAAACAATCGCACACTGTGGAAGTGACGATGTCCTCTTATGGGAAATGTTGGACGAGGCAGAGATGAAGCACGCCACTCGGCTCTGCTACACCTTGAGCATCATCTTCTGTTTTCTGTTAGTCATAGCACAGAGTCATCCTCAGTGACTTAAACCAACCATTGTTCCTCCAGCCGGGAAAAGGTTTAAACTTCCTCTGGCTAACGTGGTGAGTATCATTAGTTTTACTTAGTTTGATTGCTTTGAAGGTCCACTTGCTGGCATTTCAGATGGAAAGCTCTGCAAAATGCTGGTAAATAAACCTTGAATTAAGTTTTTGTTTGTCAAACTGCTTTTTTCCAGGTTAAGAATAAGCACTGTTGCTGAAAACAGCTTTAATTTCTCCGCTGTACATTAAACGTTCCTTTAAAGCCGCACTAATCAAGATGTTTATAGTATAAATGTGAAGGTCTGCAGTTCTACAGAGTCCTGTAGCCTCTTTTAGCTCCAAGCTTTGGTTTTGCAGCATGTTTACTGTCTGGTTCTGTCTCAGTGTTTTCTGATAAAGACACTAGTAGTATTACAATGTTTCTCAAATATATACAAATATGTACAGCAATTTTAAACATAACATTTATTCAAAATATATACCACACATACAATATAATGATAGAAATAGAAAAATAATACTATGATATAGTGTATACAGAAATATGAAATACAATAAATAATATAATGTAACTGTAATATAATGTAAGTTAGGTAGTGCTACTACAACTAGCAAATTGAATTAGTATTTTTATTTATTTGAGGAACTGTGTAAGAAAATAAGTCTAAAATCTTTAAATTTCCTTTTTCTGAGTGAGAGGAAGAAGAGAAGGAACTCAATGTTAGAAACAGTGACTTTAAGGACGAAGAGGAGCTATTCTCAGTCATCCTGGAGTGTGAAGGAGTTAGTGAACAGAGGGATTAGAAAGAGGAGGAGTGGGGAGGAGGAGGAAGAGGAGGAGCTGCAGATGGAGGAAGAGGAGGCGTCCTGTCTGTCTGTGTCCAGAGGAGAGGAGCGGCCGCCATGTTAACCAAGAAGCCCGGAACCTCGGTCCTCCCGACGGGTGAGCACAGCCTCTGTAGCCGGCCAGAGGGCGCCTGAGCCCGGCCAGTGTGGCGGGGACACACCGTTGATTCCCCGCCTCTGATGACCTCTCTTTAATCTAGCGTAAATTAAAACGTAAAGAGCCAGAAACGGAGGAAAACACCAACTGAGGGAAGGGCTTGAAGCACTGCTAGCTAACAGGAATATAAACAGACTCTGTCTCGCCTTCCTTCCTCCGCTCACTAAATTATCTCTGTAGTTAATCTTATAAAAGGGAGACAAAGCGGAGAAGCTGTGGTTTGAATGTAGGAACAAAACAAACAAACAAACAAGCAAACTGAAAGCTGC
Source organism: Enoplosus armatus (assembly GCF_043641665.1). Taxonomy (NCBI): domain Eukaryota; kingdom Metazoa; phylum Chordata; class Actinopteri; order Centrarchiformes; family Enoplosidae; genus Enoplosus; species Enoplosus armatus. The sequence continues at coordinate 1,642,036 of NC_092201.1, read as the reverse complement.
TCCAGACGTCTTCCTCTTCTGTCTGTCAGGTTTATTTTTAGATAGCGTTAGCTAACCGACAGACGAGAGGTGACAGCAGCAGCAGCACAGACAGGTTTCCCGGTGTGTCCCTGCTCTGCTTGTGTCTCATTTAGCTGTTTGTCGAGCCTTTACGATAGTTTGGTGCCTGTAAGGTGTTTCACGGTGTATTGTGTGTGTGTGTGTGTGTGTGTGTGTGTGTGTGTAATGTTAGGTATGGTATGTGGTGGTGTTTTAGCGTGTGTGTGTGTGTTTTCGGTTGCTGGGTAATTTTTGGCCTCCAGCTCCTGCAGACCGAAATAAAGCCTCGGTTCAGTTCAGTCAGAGGTCACTTGGCTTCTCTTCGGTGTTTTAACGTCAGTATAATGTCTTTTTTCTGGCTGTCACTTCGAAAATATCTAACAATCAAACGCCTCATGTCATTGAAGTAGCTTGACAAACATGCTAATGCTGTTATGGACAGTTAGCTATTCTCATATTCACGCTGCAGCTCCGTGTTGTTGTTTTACGGCTTCCTGAGCTGCTAATGTCTCTTTTTAAACCATTAGAAGACATTTACTTTGTTCTCCAGAGGTTTCTAGCATGACGATGGGTATTTATAGAACGCTATAATGATTTATCATCATTTAAATGTAAATATTTAATGTTAGCCAATAGTCATTTAGCAATTAGGGCCAGACCAATATATTGGCGTGGTCAGTATCATTGGCCAGTTGTAGCTTATCGGTTTCAGCAAATATGTTCAGCAGAAAACTAACAACAAATTGTAGTACAAAGACATGTTTGAGATAATTCAGGATTTGTCCACCAGAGAGCCCTGATACGTTTATATTTCTACTGTAAAACGTCGCTCAGAACATACCAGAGTTCTATTCTGTAATAACCAAATTTAAGGGCTGCTTGTCACAAATGTTTGATGTTATGTCTTTAAAGAACAAATAACGGTTGATATATATTGTTACAGAGTTTTAACTTTTAAATATTTATATTGGCTTCAAAAATCCAGTATCAGACCTATTATAGGTAAAATATAAATGTCTGTCGCCTCAAGACAACTATCTGTAATAATAGGAAGTATTATAGACTAACATGTGAAATAATGTAGATTCATTAAATTCTGTTGTAACTAATATCTGTTGAGTCGAGCTTTAAGGCAACCTACTTGTCCACCTTATTAGGTAGCTGTAGTTGGCACAGCTAACCTAGCCTTGATCCAATAGCATCATGATTCTGGGAAGCCGTCTTTAGGAAGCTGGACACTTCAGCAGCTGAGGCGTTATAACATTCGTAGTGTTTTTAGTAACTTTTTAAATATCTTTTGGTAAGGAAATCAGACAGGAAATGTGCAGACAAAGAAAGAAGGGGATTCAAATTGGGGACGTCACGGTTACGTGGTATTGGTCGTGGACACCATGACGCCCTGTCTTAGCAACTTTTAAGGTGGATGAAACCTGTGTCAGGTGAGCGTAAAGTAACTAAAAGTTATTCTAACAGAGGGTGCTAACTTCTCTTGAAGACGATTCAGTCTTCCCAGCAGCAGTGCCCTCAGTGCTGCCACTGGTGGCCGCACAATTTATAAATAAGACTGTAGTTTTAATCATTAATATTCCTGCCATAATACATTTCTGTCTTAAATCTAATTTTATGAACGCCTGAGCAACTGAAATGTTCAGGTGCCTTGAGGTGGCTACATATTGTCGCCGATTAGGGCTGAAGCACTATTAGCCTGCAGACAGTGTTTGTTGTAATGTATGTTTTTATTCCATCATTAAGTAGCCATGTTGCCACTACTTGCCCAGCATAAGAAACTGAATGTAAACACAGGCTCCTATTAGATGTCCTCAAGTAGCCCTGTGACTACCACTAGCCCACTGTTAGCCTGCTTGGTAATATCACTGTAATTGTGGTTTGGAAGCTGACTATTGTAATGTAAACACAGAATAGTATTGTAGTGTGAAAGTAGTGTTTGTATGTAGAGACATGTAGTTACATAATGTAAACACAGACAACTAACCTGTAATGTCAACATTAATGTGGCTCAGAGGTTATTAACTCTAATACTAAGTGTACAGACTGTACAGATTTGCAGATAGCCTTATGGTCACTGTCAGATCACTGTTGGCTTGTATATAATATTGCAGTTGAGTTTGTAATAATTGATAGACAATAATGATTATTATTAAAATCGATTAGCCAATATCTCGCCAGTATTGGCTTCATCATAGTGTATTCTGTGTCAGTCTGATTGTTACATTTATGAATCAAATAGTTATCAAGTCAATAAGTCTTTATCACTGTCAAACTAATGTCAGCAGTATTTTTGATCTTGTTTTTTAAGGGCAGATTTTATAACTATCAAGTAATAAAATTACACTCACATGTTGGCTGTTAACCTCATGATTGTGGCACCGAAGGTTGAACTTCCTGCTCGGCAGGTAGCAGGCCTTTCATACGGCTCTGTCTGCGGTCTCATCCCTCTACTTACTGCACGTATTCACCATATTGGTGGCTTTATTACCAGTTCATTGGTGGTTTGAATTTGAAGCCAGTGTTTCCTCCTGGAGACTGTGTGGTGACAGTTTGTGCTGCTTCAGGCTGCGTTTTGTTCCATTTTTGTGCCCCAGTTTTGTAAACACCAACACTATAAAGCATGCATTTCTACATTTGTACTTGCGTTGATAATACATAGTGACAACCAACAAATGTCAATCAAATTAGGATGTTTAGTCAATAACTATTTACCCAGGTTCCAATTTGAAAGCTTCACAAATGAAGTATTGATTAATATAAAATCTTTTCACAAGGAGAATTTATTAGTGGATGTTTTTGTCTAGAAGTTTCTCACCACAGTCCCACAATGTTGCCAGCTGTGAGCAGCTCCTCCATTTCTGTTGAGCAGCGGGAACAGTGTCTAATACTACATTCACCACCGGCTATTTTTAAGCCCTCAGTATGCTTCAAATGAACTAGTGTCTATGTAGTCTCGGCTTATTGAATTGTATAAATGGGGATGAGAGCACACTTCTGTAGCTGTACTAAGAGCCATTCACTGTATACACTGAGTTTAGAGGGTGGTGTCTTTATTTAGCCTTTCCAAAGTGGATTAAACACTGTTTGTCTGCTCTAATGTTGCAAATGTTAGCATGTCCGGCTAACTACCTACCTACAGCAGTAACTGAACGTTACCTCCAAGGCCCATTTCATACTACATGATATTGTGGGGTTACAGTTTTGCGTCACACCTAGCACATCCACTGTCATGTTTTCCCCCTGCAGCTAACATTAGCTTAATTAGCTAGGCTACAGTTTATAAAATCTGCCCATGACTTTTGCGTTTTGTCGGGCAAAGTTGTCAGACTAAAAGACATAAACTGTTTTTGTCTGTGTGACATCAGGGACTCATTGTTTCAAAATCATTAAGAATTGTGCTGGTAAATCTGCCACCGTTATCTTTGTAAACTGCACAGTTTGACAGGTGTAGCAGCAGTAAGCATACTGAGGCCTGTAGAACAAACTGATATTGGCTTTTAGACTTCTAATTATACTTGACGTAGTTGTTTTTACAGTAGGAACTTAAGAATGTCGGTAGAACCAGTCGACAGTGTGCAACTGGCATCCTAAAAACTCCAGTGATTCATCGACAGTGGTGAAATTTTCACTTTCTGAACTTTGTAGTGTTTTACCTCAGCACCTCTGTCAGTTTGTGACCCATCTGAGCGTCACAGCGCTGCATGTCTGCGGTCACGTTGCTGCAGATTTTCCCACTCGTCCTGTCGAGCAGCATGCCGAGCGTGTTCGCCGGCGCTCTGGCATCTCCAGCTCGGTGTCAAGTTCACATTCAGCATGCTGCTTTTCCACTCTGCTAGCGTGCATCTGTCCGGCTCGCAGCAAGGAATACTGTATGTATAGATCCCTGGTACTATATCCGTATGCACTGCACAGGCAGAGTGCTGTAGAGCTGATGAAGGGCTCAGAGGCCAGTTTGAATCAGAGCCCGAGCGATACTGGAGGGTACGGTGCTGTATTGTTTTAGGCTATTAGTTTGCTTCAAGTTTGTTAAATAATAGGAATAATTAAGTTAGTTCATTGACAGAATAATTTTGATAAGTGACTAATTGAAGTAATTTATCAACAAAATATTCCAAATATTCTCTCACTAGTTGTCTAATCAGTTAATCAATGTATGTTTCTGCATTAGTCTGCAGGAAAGTAAGAAAACTCAACAGAACAAGTGTGTGTAAGTGCCTGTGTATTGATAACCCGATCAGAATATATTGCGATATCGATTGTCGTCCTCAGGCTCAGTCATTAGCAGGATTATAGTGAAGATGCATTAGAGGCTGCATTGTTTTACTGCGGCGTGTTTGTGCTGCGTCTGCAGTTTGTATTCAGCTTTGAATGCAGTCTGTTTGCCTCATCAGGTGTATCACGGTGATGATGATGCACATCAGAGGCTGTGGTGTTTGCATGTTCTTCATCATGTAGTCGTGTGTTGGCAGTCTGCACTCTGTGGAGTTGCTGAATGTGATTTGTCTCCCCGAGTCGTCCTCATTAGCAGGATTACAGTGAGCGTTCAGATTAAAGGCAGAGAGCAGCAGCCGAGACCATCTGTCTGCTTCAACCTGCACGAACCCAGGAAGGTGGCCTGTGAGGGTCCCTGCAGCTTAAATGCTGATCAGGACACGTGTCTGGTTCTCACCTTCATATCTGTTTATTCTGTCCATCATCATCCAGCTGTAGACTTTGTCACATCACCTCCTGATATTTCCAGCAGTTTCAGAAACTGTCGATCCGGCCAGAGTTTAAACGATGTTTCGTAAATCATTTAGTCAATTTAATTATTTTTCACGCAAAAACTCCAAACATTTGCTGATCCAGCCTCTCAAATGTGAGCATTTCTCTGTTTCATATCATCGGAAATGAATCCAAATGTTTTTGTGTTTCGGTCGGACAAAAACGAGCAATTAGAAGACATCACCTGAAATACTCCCTATCCTTAATGATTAATATTAAGCTATTATGATGCTGATGTGTGATCTACAGGCGAAGATCGTTAACGCTGCCGCTGCAGTTTGTTTGTTTAGTTTGGTGTTTATGGCTGATGTTGATGTTCTTCATGATTACTGAGACGACGAGGTCCTGACTGGACTGTGTTTAGTTGTGACTGAGGAAGATGTCTCGAAACCTCCGACTGAAGTAGAAGCAGATAAGAACGGTGGCAGGAAAGTTGGTCGAACACTTATTATCGCGCTCAACTCTTCAGTGTATGAAGATGGTGGTCCGCTGTGACCTCTGACCTTTAACCCCACTGTGTTGTTGCTATTGACATGTTTCTATTAAAGGTGGTGACGCTTCAGAGAAAGATGGAGTGGTAGAGAGAGGTAGGCAATGTATCGAGGATTATCAGGCTATATTAAAACGTTCATCCTCCTTAGACTGAGTCAACCTGCAGGACCCACAGCCTCCAGACTAGACCGGATCACTTTAGCCGGGGTCAGCCCGGTCCAAGGCAGCTTCAGTTGATTTCAGTTCAGGGGTGTACACTCAGTGGCCAGTTTATTAGGTACACCTGTAACATCTGATCCAGTCCAATGCAACACCTCAGCCATAAACTGCTTTATATTGAGATGTGTCTCTAATGTTTTAATATAAACATATAGTGGAATTAACACCTCTAAGAAACAAACTCTGGCCATTATAAGGTTCATAAAGGTAGAATATGTGGCAGTCAGAGCTGGATTAGACTCTATAGGTGTTCCTAATTAAGTGGCCAGGGAGTACATTTGTTTATTTAGCTTCTAGTTTTATCAAAAGTGGGGAAAAACCTGTTTCCAATAAAGCAAAGCAAACTCAAAGCTGTCTAACAGCACATTCACTTCATATTTTACAGGAGCTGAGTGAGAAAAATGTTGCTGTCAGATATTCACCACATCCTCTTGTGTCTTTTTAGTAGTTTGTGGCAAATGATGTAAAAGCATCAGAGCAAAAAGATGACAGAAGTTGTCATGATTAGCTGTGATTGGTGCATTTAAGCAAAGAGGTGGTGCTGATCAGTCAGTGCACATCTTTAAAGAAGCTGTTATATATGGAGGCAGTCAAGGCCGTGTCTCTATATGTGTTTGTGTGTGCATGTTCCTGATATGTCTGTTGCGTAACAAGCTCTTTTCATGGTGGTCATGACATCTGATACTTGGTATGTTGAAGGGAGGCATCGACACATCTTGTACTTTGAAAGGTTGATACTTTGTCATGTAGTCTGCTTCCAGTGTAACACCACTAATTAGTCAGAGCCCAAACCTGGCAACCCCACAATGAGAGAAAGACTGTAGAGATGCGGTCAACAGATAGCTCCGAAGCTAACTGCTGCTAACACCAGCGGACAAGAAACACAATGTTGGATGGTAGCAGTTTCCCCCTGTGTCCAGTCTTTGTGCTAAGCTAGGCTAAACACTGGATTTATCTCTGTATTGGACACACAGAAATGACACTAATGTCATCTGAATAAGAATCATCATCCTCTGTCTCTTTCTTTCTTTTTTTTTTATTTCCAGGCAAAGTGGGCGAGCCGGTCTACTCTCCTGGTCACAGTGGCTCTCAGACAACGTCGCCTGCCGCCCTGCCGCGGCTCCGCAACAACAACCACAACCCCCTGACGGTACCAACACACACACACACACACACACCTTTCATTTTACGTTATCGGCACCAATTTACTGCATTACTGATGTCGTTGGTGGGTTAATTCCTTATATTTATATAACAACAATGATAGAGAGCAACACTCACACTTCTTAACAGGTGGCTGTGATAAGCACTTTGAATTGGACATCAGTACCTTCACTGTAAGTGCAGACTGACGGGTGTCGATGGCATCGAGTGAAAAACTGTCCTCCTTTGGCCTGTTTACTCGTTCTTTGGTCTAAATCCATTTAGATATATTTAGAAAGCATGTTTATATTCCCCAAACTTTATTGTTTTAGAATTTGTGCTGAAGCTAAGTTAATATATTTTCACCAATATGGAAATATTTCAAGCCGTAGTGATACTGAAGCCCTGGTGCATCACTGCAACATGTCTGCAGCACAGAAGGGAAGGTAGAGCACTTTCATATAAACTCAAAGCAACCGAACTTTGGAAAGTAAAGCTGGTATTTAAAGTCATTTTTGCAGTGCAATATATCTGCATGTCTGAAGTAAGGATAGAATCTGTGTTCATCCTAGATTAATAGATAATGTAGTGTTTTTGAAACCTAAATATGTTTGAGGAACAATATAAACATCGGCAACTCATACAGAAACACGTGCCAGTGTATCCTGGCTTGTGTTACATTATATACATTTGGCTTTTTGTCCTCTACATACACACATCTGGAGCACTTTGGGGGTCAGTGTCTTGCTTAAGGACACGTCAACATGTGGTCAGAAGGAGCCAGGGGTTGAACCACCAAATCATACAATCAGTAATTGACAACCTAGTCTAGAGCTGCATCAACCTGCCACTGTGTCAGAGTCACGCTGGCTTTAGAACACTAGCAAGCTGCAGTTAGCGTGTTAGCCTGCTGTTAGCTCTGTGAAGGAATGATTGTCCTTCCTGTAATTTCACTATGTTGGTCTGTTCTGTATCGACATGTATTTCCTGTCTGTCCGTCTTGGGAGAGGGATCCTCCTCTGCTGCTCTTCCGGAGCTTTCTTCCATGTTTTCCCTGTTTTGTTTTGGGGAGTTTTTCCTCCTCTGAGGGTCTGAGGACAGAGGGGGTCGTATGCTGTACAGGTTATAAATTTGTGATTTGTGATATTGGCCTCTATATGAATAAAAATCGACTAGACTTGCATTGGGGTGAACTGAGCAGCAGTTCTCTGGAACAGTCAGCTGGAGCCACTCGACTAATAATAGCCTTCTGCTCCAGGATGCTTTAAACAGCTGATTGGTTTATAGGCTGGTGTGAAGGACACACACACACACACACACACACAGGACTAATGGTATAAAGGAACTGATGCAGCATGTATTACCTTCAGAGTAAACCCGACAGGGTTTCCCGTAACATATTATAGTGGAGGCTTTTATGAAGTGAAATATTAACTTCAGGGAATTGAACCAATCAGAGGCTCTGTATCATTAATGAGTGAGGTAACCACTTATTGGCCCGAGCAGATTTGACAACCTTTGATAACCAATTTCACCTGCTGAGCTGCTGAGTCAGACATTATCAATGATTATCAGTGTAGTTGTCGGTTTAAACAGTTGTCTCACTCATCAAATATGTGACTCCACCTAATGAGGCTAATATTTAATAGTGATGTAATATAATGTCTTCTCACGTTAGTGGAGTCGCTCTTTATTTCATGTCATGCGGGGAACCTTCACTATGCAACCCTGCAGTCACGATTATCTATTCTATAAGTATTAAAAGTTAATCTGGTACTTTTGTTTCCACCTTTACTACGTGATGAGCCAAAAGTATGAGGCCAATGAGATAAATTAATTAATAAAAATAAACTCATGGATTCCCGCATTTGCTGCTTTTGTCTGTTTTCTGTGAACAAAACAAGTAATTTGAGTCATTTGTGTGTGTGTGTGTGTGTGTGTCAAGGTGTTGTCAGGTGAGGGAGGAGTCAACAGAGCCAAACACTCTGATGTGTCACTGTAACTACTGACAACACACACACACACACACACACACACACACACACACTCTCAGCTCTTTGAACTGAGCCGTGTGTGTGTGTGTGTGAGACAGTGAACTGAAACCAAATGCACCTCTGTTATCTGAAAGGACCCAGGTGTGCTGGTCACCACGGTAACAGGGAGTGACTCAGTGAGCGAGAGACAAAGACAGAGAGAGAGAGACAGCTGTCTCTGTGTTAGTCCTTCAGTCACAGACTGAATGAGTTCTTCATTTGAGGGAACACATAACTAATTTGTGGGTATTAATTATCCAGATGTTCACCCCGACAGCCTCCTGTGTTGTGTTCAAGAACACCCCGACATCTGAGATTTGAGAGTTGGCTTGTGTTATCTTTTCAACAAAAACCACGAAAGTTAACGTTGAGGTTTGATTTTCAGACACCACACGTTGTTATTGGTATATTTTTCAGCAGATATCACTAAGTGGTTGACAACAATAACATCCCTTTGACAAAACGTTTGAAGGAACAATCATATAAAGTAATCAAGTCAACAGTATTTGCAATTATACATGATTTAGATTAAAATACAAAAACACACCAGGATGGCCCTTTAAATAAACATACTGTCCATAAAGAACAAATATTTTAGCTTCTTAAATGTGAGGATTTTCATATTTTCTCAGTTTTATATGATTGTATGTTTTGATATGAGACCGTGTTATAGCGTCCCTGTCCACTGGAGACGCTGCATTTTTATAGTATTTGTATTAATGACACCCCTGAAGAGGTCATCTAGATTTATGGGACCTAGTCCAGGGGTTTTCAAAGTCCGACACTGTGGGCCCCCCCTGTGTTCAGACTCTGTGTGTTCAGATTTAGAGTTATGAGAAGGGGTGCTGTAGTACCTTCATGTCCTCCATGAGCTGTGTGTCACATCTGCTGCTGCTGTAACTGCTGACTGTCGATCAGCGGCCAAACTAACTTCCTGTTGTTTTTAGAACACCAGCATGCACCTGTGCCTTTCACCTTTCAATATCGCTGCTTTCAAAATCAACAGACGGTATCATTGAAATCATGAGTTGCAGTCTCACTTCTCGTGTTGTCCAGACTGTCCTCACCCTGTGGCTGATGTCTGTTTGTGTTTCCCTTCAGGGAGGCTCTAAGGCCGCCATGTCGGACGCCGTCCAGCTGTCGTCGCAGTCGCAGGTCCACGTCACCCAGCTGTACGAGGAGAACACCAACAAGCGTCCGGTCCTGACCTCCCAGCCCAATGGCCTGGCTCCGCTCAGCTCCACCCGGCCGGGCCTGCCTCTGCCGGACCGCCAGACCTCGGCCTCGGAGCCCGCCCACCACTGTCGGCAGGGCAGCGCCGCCTCCAACAAGTCGACGGACAGCAAGCCAAAGCCCACCTCCTTGTCCCCGGAGCATGCCATGAAGCAGTTCATGTCCAAGATGTCGTCGTTCGAACACCACGAGGTGTTCAGCTACCCCGAGGGTGAGTCCGTTTAAACTGTCCTCCTAAAGATGCACGTTTTCATCGGTTGATGCTGATGATAACAAACCAACAATCTGTCGTTGAGGTAAATTCCATTAGACGAATCAGTGAAACTGAATGTTTTGGTCTTGGGAATGAGAATGATGTTCTTGCTTCTCCTCAGTGTATTTTGTTGGTCCGAATGCTAAGAAGAGGTCAGGGGTCATGGGCGGAGCCAACAATGGCGGCTATGACGATGATCAGGGATCCTACATCCACGTTCCACACGACCACATCTCCTACCGCTACGAAGTCCTGAAGGTCATCGGCAAGGGCAGCTTTGGACAGGTGCGACTAGTAATAGTGCGACTAGTGATAGATGTGTGTCATAAACCTTCTGGTCTGTTAGATGTAAGATTAATGAGAGCATGGTGTACCTCCTCCCCCGCAGGTGGTGAAGGCCTTCGATCACAAGTCGCAGACCCACGTGGCTCTGAAGATGGTCCGCAACGAGAAACGCTTCCACCGGCAGGCGGCGGAGGAGATCCGCATCCTGGAACACCTGAGGAAGCAGGACAAGGACTCGAGCATGAACGTCATCCACATGCTGGAGAACTTCACCTTCCGAAACCACATCTGCATGACCTTCGAGCTGCTCAGCATGAACCTGTACGAGCTCATCAAGAAGAACAAGTTCCAGGGCTTCAGCCTCCCGCTGGTCAGGAAGTTCGCCCACTCCATCCTGCAGTGTCTGGACTCGCTGCACAAGAACCGCATCATCCACTGCGACCTCAAGCCTGAGAACATTTTGCTCAAGCAGCAGGGACGCAGCGGCATCAAGGTAAGACTTCATTTTCACCTCGTTTTTCTGTGCGCTGCCAAGTAGCAGCCACTCAAATCTGTGCCACTAAAGTCTTAATCGAGCTATAAAACATGCTGTCTTTCTGTTTCTGTCTCTCTCCAGGTCATAGATTTTGGTTCTAGCTGTTATGAACATCAGAGAGTTTACACCTACATCCAGTCCAGGTTCTACCGAGCGCCAGAGGTCATTCTAGGTAAGAAGAACGAACATGGAAAACTGAAAACAGCCTTTGCCTTAGCTTTCATCTTTTCACTTTGTTTTGGTTCGCTGGTTTCAGGTCATTCCAGCCATGAAAACCAAATTTGCTGAGACTTGACACTCCCTGTGCAGTCGATGTTCACTGAACTTAATGTTTGTTTGCTATCAACATGCAGTTTAAAACTCTGCAAGAGTCTCTGCTGGTTGCAACAAGACTCCAGTAAGTTACTGCTCCTGGTCAAGAAAAGGTCCAGCACATAGTCCCTGTAAAACCACAACTTTACACAAAGGAACTGTAATGCTAAGCTAATGGGCTGCTGGCTGTAGCTTCATATTCACTCTACAGATTGGAGAGTGGTATCGAGATTCTCATCTAACTCCAAGAAAACCAATCATTTTACTTATTTCCTAATTGTTAAACGATTCCTTTGAAGGAGGTAAAACATGCACACACACTGGTATTGTACTTCAAGGGTCAGCTGTCTTTGTCACCTTCAACTACCCACCCTTGGTAGCACTATGTAGAACATGCAATATATAATATGTATTGAGAGATTAGACTCTTGTTATTGTGGTCAGTTTCAAAGAGAACAACCGGTTGTGAAAATAATAAGCACAACATAACCCTTAGAAATGTTTTGTCTGTCTACCTTTAAAGCAGTCTGCAAGTCCAACAATGTAATAAATCCTAGAAGATTTCATGACCACATTCATTGCAAAGGTCCGACTTAACATAATCAAAAATAGTCACGTTATTTTTAGCTCTGGCAGACCACAGTCAAAGGGGGGGCGGTGTTAAAGGGTTTGTGCAAGAAACAACCAAATGTTTTGTTTTCTGACAACAGAGCTTGTCAGCACAGCGCATACAATTCTCAGATCATGGATGAATGCAGTACTTTAACACAAAACTAAAGACGGATAAATGTTTGTATGTAAAGTATAATCCATCTGCAGCAGGTTTCTCCTCTCAACAAGTAGAAATACAGTGAAACCAGTGGCTGCCTGGACGGTGGAAACCACTCCATCAGTCTAAAAACTGAAAATGATCAGTGGGAATGTGAAGTATTTATCAGCAGATCATTTTGATGGTTGAATGTGGATTTTGAAAGTGAATCTCCTCTCCTCCAGGCTCCAGGTATGGGATGCCTATCGACATGTGGTCTCTGGGCTGCATCCTGGCTGAGCTGCTGACCGGTTACCCGCTGTTGCCGGGTGAAGACGAAGCCGACCAGCTGGCCTGCATCATCGAACTACTGGGCATGCCCAGCCAGAAGCTCCTTGACGCCTCCAAGAGAGCCAAGAACTTTGTGTCGTCCAAAGGCTACCCGCGGTACTGCACCGTCACCACGCTGCCCGACGGCACCACTGTGCTGAATGGTGGCCGCTCGCGAAGAGGGAAGGTACGCGGCCCGCCGGGCAGCAAGGACTGGAGCGCAGCGCTGAAGGGCTGCGATGACCCACTGTTCTTAGACTTCCTTAAACAGTGTCTGGAGTGGGACCCGGCGCTCAGGATGACGCCCAGCCAGGCGCTGCGCCACCCGTGGCTGAGGAGGCGACTTCCCAAGCCGCCAACAGGAACCACCACAGGGGAAAAGACCTCCTCCTCCAAACGGGGCACAACCGACGGCGCCATCACCTCCATCTCCAAGCTCGCCACCACCTCCTCAACAACCACGTCCTCCTCCTCCAAAACCAGGACTAACTTGGCAGCGATCACCGATGCCAACGGAAACATCCAGCCTAGGACGGTTCTGCCCAAGCTGGTCAGCTGAGAGTGAATGCACCCCGCTCGCTGTGGTGGGAGTTGTTAGCTGTGCTCGTGAGCAGCGTGAGCAAACCAGCTGGAACTGAATAAAACTGGTTTGTCCAGTTTTGAAGAGCGTTTGGTTTTTTCACGCTGGTTTTCACAGCGTTGCTGGAGTGCGTTCAGGACAAATGGAAACTTAGCGTTGGGGTGTTAAAATTAGCAGAATGGCCAGGCTGAGCTGAAGGAAACTTTATTGATGAATTGGGGTGCGTTCAGTTCTTTTACGTTGTGAGCAGCAAGACAGGAAGTGACCACATATGTTTAAAATGATTGTGGGGCTGCTCAGACAATCAGAACACACCACACCACTCTGTAGCTCCAAACACTCAAACACATCAACAAACATGGTGCTGACGGAGGGAACAAGACTTTTTTTTATGTTTTTAGCACAGAATCTATTTAGCTGAGCTGATAGTCGAATTAATCGATTAGACACCAAAAAAACTTTTATGACCTTAGTCTTACAAGGTTATATCTACAGACAATTGTAGGCTATAGGTTCATGTGGTTTACTGACAAATAAATCAGATATATCCTTATAATACTAAGGTAACAGCGGCAAAAATGCAACGATTAGCTTGCTAATCTTTGTTTCATATCTCCATGAAATAACTCATTTTGTGTTACGTTCAGTTTGGGGAACATTGGAGGCCATTTGTCATTACTCTTGACTTAAATGAGTACACAATTATTCAAATAAAATTCTAGCAGCCCTAACTGAACCATCTACCTGTTAGCTAACTTCCTTAGCTAGCTGTTATTTTACAGTGTGCCAGTGTAGCCTGTGTTGCTAGCTTTGTGCCTGTCGGCTGGCTAACTGTTAACTGGCTAATGACCACTGGTTAGTTGTTAGACAGCTATTTGTGTGTAGCTGTCACTTTGCTACCAATTTATATTTTAACTGGCTAGCAGTTAGCACTAGCAAATTTTAAATCAGTCAGCTAGCTATAGCTGGCTCACTATTTGCCTTTTTTGGCAGTCTGGTGGCTAGCCTTAGCCTTTTTTAGCCATAGCCTGTTAGCTCTCCACTGCCCAGCCTTACAAAGCACAGATTTAGAGTTTTAAAGTGTTACGTTTTCTGAAGGATTGCAGAAAGAGAAGAGAGTTGAAGGACAAAAAAAACACAAAAGAAGTATGTTTGTTATTAAAGACACAAAATGGCTGAAGGAGCTGTGAAGATAGAGAAGAAGGTAAAGTAATGGCAGTTCTATCGACAAGTTATAAATCATGTTAAAATCAAAGGGCTCTGTTATTTAAAAAAAAATGGCAATGTTAGTAACTCATGTCCTGTTTGAAAAGAGAAGAATTGAAATGTGGCTGCAGGACGACCTGAAACAACAAGCTGGCATTTAATTAGCTAAAGCAAGTGAAGCTTTCTGATCAATGAATTTTTGTTAAAAGTTGATATACAATTTACGTATATTTGCACATTCTTAAATGCAAAAACAAGATCAAAAAGCTGAAGCCAACATGGGAGAAACAATTTCCGAGGTGAAATAACAACATGCTGGTTCTAGTACTTCTGATCCCTAAGTACCATTTTACAATTATAATTTAGGGGTAGAATTTTAAATAATTACTTTTATCAATAATGTTAATTGAAAAGAAAATAATTCAACAAGGCAAATAAATTTTTAGAGTGCTAATAAAATTCCAGGCTTCAAGAAAAGAGCAGAGAGCGGCGTTTGTTTAGATGGCTGTAAACACAGCGTAGAGAGCTGACTGTCTTTTCCTTCACACACAGGACTTTTACAGCTTTAAATCGTCAATTAGAATAATCTATATGGAGCCTTTGGGGTACCGTACATATAGGCCCAGTACAAACACATGAGTCTTCAGTCACATTTCAGGTCCACACACTAGTTAGTCTGAAGAGGTCAGCTGGTGATATAGAGATACATCCATCTGGGTGGGTTTTGTCTCACATGTAGGTGGGAACAATGAAAATGACTTCTGCACCCATCGAACACCTCATGAAGTCTTGGCTCCATGTAAGGGTGAAGATTCAGACAAGAAGTTGCAAGTTGCAGAAGCCTTATGAGCAGCACATTCACAAAGAGGTAGAATCACTTCAGCTAACTCTGTAGCTAACGTGATGTTAGCATGTGACTGACGGTGACGTAGTTGTTGATGGAGGAGAGCTCCGGTTTTAATTCAGGGTTTCTTTCAAAGTAATAAACATAATATCATTATTTTCACATGGGCTCCAGTCACATCAGTATGTGCGCTCAAATGTTTTTGTGATGCGTTTCTTGAGCTGGTTAGCAGGTCGTTGCAGAGGCTCAGTTTAACAGAATTTCCCTGAAATCAGCAAAAGAAAATACAGATTAATGCACGTTTCCATCCACTATCGCTATGCCGATATTAGTTGGTAATTCACCAGTCAGGTGTCATTATATAGTATTAAATCACTCGTTTCTGCTTTTTCCTGTAATCTCAACACCTCATGAAGGAATCACTCTGCCACTTCCTGGTGTGACTGGGCCCTCATGCCATCAAACAGAACTGGTTTATACAGCAGCGCCTCCTCTACTAGATTCTAGTACAAAGCAATACAGCAGAAGATTGAAAAAAACTATGAGATGAAATGAAATAAACAAGTAAAACAGATTCAAAACATGAAAACAACCAGTTACTATAATGTGTAGAGGAGTCATACTGACTGGTAATATATTGATCAAAGGTCAGTATTGGTAAAAGGATCTATCAATGTGATCGGGAAGGGGGGGGGGGTGTTTGAAGATGCTTCTTATTTATTTTCTACAATTTAATTAATATTTATTAATCTAATCTACATATTTACTATGATGTGCAGTTCATACCGTATACTTGAATGTGTGTGTGTTGTGTGTAGCAGTGTGTATGTGCAATGTCGATGTTACGAGAGGTTTTCTTAAAGCTTGTTCCCTCACACAAACACACATATATCTATATACACACACACAAATGTATCTGAACGCACTCTGCAGTTTGGCTCCGCCCACAGGAAGTCGAGTCATACTGGGACGAGGATGAAGAGGAGGAGGAGGAAGAGGAAGGGCCGCGTGCACTGTCGGCCTGGCAACCATGATGTAATGTAGCACATGGGGAAGTGGACGATAATGAGGTGATGCACAGAGGTACTGATAATGTAAAACACACAGACACTACCTGCTCCGCCCATCTCAGGGGAAGCTCCGCCCCCTCCTGGACAGGAAACAGGAACTAACTGAAGGAGGAGGAGGAAATGGGGGGGGGGGGGTCCTCTCTGATGTTTTTTTTGTTTTCTAACGATTTGATTGGTTGGTTGGTTGATTGTGTTTTTTAATTTTTTTATTTTTTTAGTGAGACGAGTGCTGAGAGTCGTAACTTTGTGCCTTCAGTATCTCATCGCCATGCCACGCCCACCCAACACACACACACACACACACACACACACACTTACAGTGGCAATGTCATGGCAACAATCTCTAATATATTTAACAAAAACTCAGTTTTAGTATCTTTTGGTGCATCTCACAATGATGTCATAAAGACTCCTGTCAGGTGAGTTTTGGCGGCCAAAGTCTGCGTGCTGATTGGCTCCTAGTTTGTTTCAGCAAAGCCCAAAGACACCATGTGAACCCCGTGACCTCTGACCTCTGAGAAAAGTGTGACCATGGACTAATACAGCATCGTTTCTTTATATAGTTTTTTTTGTCTGTCAGGCTGTCATTTCAGTTGACTGAAGGTTGCTTCAAGTACCCTCAAGGCTCAGATGAAGCACCCACATTAGTATCCTAAATAATTAAACAAAATGTAAACATATCAAAAGTGTCTAAGAATTGTACTGACGTTGGTTCTGTTTAAATCATGAATTTTAACATGAACTAAAAAACAAAACATTCGAGGACTTGAAGTGAAATTAGTTTAAGACTGTAACAATAATAAGTCCTGTTTATCTGAAGGTTGGTGGACATAGTGCCAACACTTTGATTCTGTTGATATATGAATAGACAAGTGGCCATGGTATAAACTGGATAATCCAGTTTAGATCTTGATCCAGTCTGTATGCAAAAACACTTAATGAAATAGAGGCTAGTAGAACAATGTCTGGCTCTCTGTTGCACCAGGAGGCTGGATACTTCATTATCCCAGTTGTCTTGAATGCAGCATGAATAGCAACTGCAAAAACAGTGTTATGTGGAAGCCCATTACTGCCAGGAAAAGAAAAAAAAATATGAAGCTAGGATGTATAAAAATACGAATACTCAAGGGACGTCAAAATGCTGTCTGAGTCAAAATAAGTTTTGAATTTTTAAGTTGTCCGAGATTGTAAACATTATGATATTTCAAAGTTTAACCATCTGAGCTCATTTATCTCATTTATACTTAGAAAGTCAAAATATTGATTTAGTTTCTCATAACTTTGGCGCACCATTTTTTATTGTTCCTAACAATTTATCTGGGTTTTTTTTATTTTTCTGGTAGAAACAGGCTTCCGTAGCGTTTACAGAGCCAGCAGAGCAAGCCAACGTACCAACCACAGATTGTAGCTTTAAACTGATCAACACTGACATCTACAAGTGTGTGCGTGTGTGTGCGTGTGTGTGTTGGAGTGGGGGGGGGGGGGGGGGTAAACATGGCTGCACAATGTACAGACACATATCAGCCAACTGTCGCCACAGGCCAGATGGGCGACGCCTGCTGACGACAGGGCTAAGCTAACACTAGCCGATCGACTGCTAGCGGCGAGCCGCTAGCTGCTGCACTGATATTTTCTCTACAGTGAAGCTAATACTAGCCTACTGCTAACTGACTGCTAGTAGCACATAAGTTTGTACCTGCTAGCTACAGTCGCGTTGAGCTCCTAACAGAGGTGCTGCCGCAAGCTGTTAGCATTAGCATTAATGTGGTTTTAAAGCGTTATTTTTTTCATGTTGGTACCTCAGACTGCTCAGTTATCATTATTATTATGATTATTACTGTTGTCATTGTTGTGACTAACACCCAGGGCATTTGGTTGAATCTACCAAAGTGCATTCCTTTACAAAGCTAGCTGAGAGCTAGCTGCTCAAACATACAGACAGGTAGGTAGGTAGAAAGTAGGACAGAAAGCAAAAAGTAAGTGAATAGAGAGGCAATCAGAGGAGAAGCAGCAGCCGCCTTTCAGACTATAAGGAGGGAAGGAGAACAAGTGATGGTGTTTGTTTTTGTTTTTTAAACAGGTTATCATTAGCCGGCTGCAGTCCCACAGGAACATGACGTCTGGTTTAACTGACCTCTTGGTAGCATTCAGAAAAAATAAGATAAGATTTGTTTTCTGCTCATGTGTGAAAGCAGCTGTAGCCTAACTAGCCTGCTAGCTAGTTACCATGCTAGCCAGTTAGCCTACCAGCTCATTTGCAATTTAGCTTCTATCGGGAGGTCTCTGCAGCCAGAGGTTAGCCGCTGTTAGCGTGAAGCTGCGCTGTATTTCTGTGACGTTTGCCAGCTGGGTTTTATTGTGGATTTTATCTGTAAATAATGTGGAAAAATGTTTGAATAATTTTTTGGGGTTGAATGCGCTGCTGTGCCACGCCGCGGCCAGTTTTACAATGTACTGTATCTACTGTACAGAACACAGACGTCGACACTTTTTCTAGTGAGCCTTTGTTAAATTTTATTGTGGTGGAAAAAATTATTATTATTATTAATAAAACAGTTTTATTGTTCATCTTTATGTATTGTTTTTTCATTGAGTCAGTGTGTAAATTATATGCAGATGGTATAATGTACAGGTTGACAGTAGAATCAAGTTTAATTCAAGTTTTGAAATTATATGTTTTTGATAGTACTTATTTCATTTTTTTTATTTGTTCATTTCCAGTTCAGGGGGAACTGTAGCCAACATTGAAATGTTTTTAGCTAACATAAATACATTATGTGAGCTTTTAACTGTAATACATTAGCTAGCTTACAGTAGCTAACTGACATTAATGTAGCTCAAGTCTGTCATTCCAACTATTTGTAAAATATGAAATACAGTCTGTCAAAAGATGAAAACATCTGAAGTGTATTCGTGCATCAAAAACCTGAGTGCAAAAAGGTCTAGCTTGCTAGCTAATGTTAGCTCTCATGCTAACAACCTACCAAGAAAAGGGAATTTAAAGAAAATTTAGCATCTTCAAAAATATTTAATTACAACATACTTTTATTTATACTAATATGCTAGATATCGGATTAGTACTGTATTAAAAACATTTATTTCTCCTAATGTAGGGTTCTTGAAGTAATGATTATAATAAAATGTTAGTTAGCTAATTGATTGTGTACAGTCACTCAAACACTGCCGGAAAGTCAGTTGATGTGCTAATACTGATACCAGAGCTGTTGAACCTGATGAAAACAATATTTTAAAAGCATCATTTCTTAACTTTATTCCAAATCACTCAAGGAGGTGGAGGACTTTTTAATAAATTATTGGAGGGTGGAGGTAGAAATACATCCAACTCCCCTCAAGCGTCCACACACACAAGAGAGGGATCCTGGATTAGACTGAGGTTACCTTGACAACACAGGCTCTCAGAGGTGCTAATGAATACAGTGTTGTCCGGAAGGGGGGGGGGGGCAGGAAATGACACAGGGCACGTTGTCATGACAACCAGTAATAGCAATGTAAATAGCACTGTTTTAGATTAGTGCACACAACAGAAGGTGCTGATTCTGACACAACGTGATCAACTATTGGGTGGTTTTCCATGGATCAGACATTCATGTCCCCTTCGTAATTATAGTGACTTTGTTGGTCCTTTCACTTTTCAGCTAGCGCCATCATCAGGTCAACATTTTAATTTGTCCAGTGCTTCGGGGTTTTTTACCAAAAACCCGCAAATCTAATGACAGTCTCATCCACCGCAGCTGTACTTTGTGTTCAGTGCTAAATAGCATGATGAACACGGTATGTATTTCCATCTTATGCTGCTCTATACTTCTACTTCACTACATTTCTGATGAGTACTAAAATACTGAATGTGCAGGACTTTTACTCAGAATATTCATTGTGGTATTACTACTTTTACTATTACTACTCTAAAAAAACAACATTCAACAATCTGGGAGCAGAAATGATTGTGATGCAGTAAAGTGATTCAAACAATGAATCCATGATCTTATTATATCATTAAATATGCAGATTAATCTTCATCTGATCAAATAGTTCTAAAACAAAATAGTTTCTTTGCAAATATGGATGTTATGTGAAGCCTTAACACACACACACACACACACACACACACACAGTTTGTCACCGATGCACATCTGCTCCCACACATTTTCTCTTTTACACACTCTCCTTCCATCATTGACAAGTTAATTAGTTCGCCATGGTAACGCGGAGCAGCCATGTGATTGGAGCAGCTGTGTTCCATATTAGGCAGCGGGGAGATTAGCAGGAAGGACATTTCTGCTAATTATAGAAGCTAGCATGAAGCTAATGAGCTAACAGCTCAGAGCAGCTCTGCAGGAGCAGCTGCTGCCTGGCTCAAGGGCAGGTGGTTGGAGGATTCTACCCATAATGCAGCAGTCCTGCAGTCTGTGTGTGGGCTGATTGACAGTATTCAGATTCAGAGAAAGCATGAACCGAAAACTGATTTAATTATTTAACGAGGCACTCCACTGGGTGCCCATGAAACCTAGTTTACTCGTCGTGGTCAGCGGTGGAAGTGAAGTAGCAGTACCACAGTATAAAAATACTTAATTACAAGTAAAAGTCCTGCATTCAAAATTTCAGTTCAGTAAAAGTACAGAAGTATTAGCAACAAAATGTACTTGATGCAGAGTGGCTACTGTCAGTGTTAAACTATTATTTTATTGGATCACTATTATTGATGTTAACTTCTTGCTTGGGACCTGTCAGCTTTAGCCTCAGTCTGTTAGCGTATTCATTATTTATTTTATTTTATTTTAAAATGAAACAGCTTGAAACGTTGAAAAGTCAACCAGAGACAGCGTTTTCAACCCACTCATGAAGATAATGTTTGTTTACTGTAATTATGAAAATGTGACAGTTGACATTACAGACTAGAACTGAGAAGCTGCTTTGTGTTGTGGAACTAAGTACATTTACTATGGTAAAAGTACTATGGTTAAGTACAAAAAAAAAACAGTACTTTACTTGAGTATTTCTGTTTTATTTACAACTTCTACTCCCTACATTTGTCCGACAGCTTTAGTTACTATTCAGATTATAATTCTTCATCCTCTCCATGAGTAAAAACCATGTATCTACAAGTTTGGTGATGTTGATTTTGAATGTTTGTGATAAACTGAAGGATGAAGTGTTTCTTCATCTCCTCCTTCTTAAACTAAATGAAAACTTAAATCAAAACCCCCGTGGATCAGCTGGAAAATGCACCGCATCATTAAACATCTACAGCAGTAAAATGCAGCAGCAGTAATACGAATCCAGAAACATCGGGTACGACGGGGAGCGTTTTACTGCTACATGAGTTACACTTTATGGCTGAGTCAGTTAACGTCTCTGAGCCGGTGACGCGGTGATGGAGGTAAATCTGGATCCTCTTCTGTTTGGGACGTTTCCAGTGTCGAGGCCGGAGGTTTCACCGTGTGACGCCTTCTGCTGCAGCTCTGATGTCAAACAAATGAGATTCAAGTCCTCCAACGAGTGTGTGTGTGTGTGTGTGTGTGTGTGTGTGTGTGTGTGTGTGTGTGTCTATTTAAAACTGGATGTAGCTCAGAGCTCAGCAGGATCATGACGGACACACACACACACACACACGCTGGTAACTTGATAGAGTGTGACTTGCTGCAAGGGATTATGGGTCCAAATTAATATCCACTTACTGTACAAATGTCAAACCACCTTCACTCACAACACAGGCTGAATGTGCATACTGTATACTTTATAATGGAGCAGCTGAAACCTCTACATGACATTTATTGTGTACCATAAATTAAGACACTATTTTATTTTATTCTACAAGAACCAACCAGACGAGGAGCTTCTGTTTCACTTTTTAAGCGCTCTAGTCAACAAATCTGTGGATGAGATCCTGTAGAACCGTGTTAAAATAAAGAGAGCTAGGTGGTCTTTTCTGGGCTCTACACATTGAATCATTTTGCATCCAGGAGGTTTTTAGCCTAGCTTAGCATAAAGACTGGGAGCTGGGGGAAACTGCTAGCGTAGCTCCATAAAAAGAATAAAAAAAGACTCTCTATTAACCCCAAAGCTGCCATGTACCTTGTTTATTGAAGACAAATGCCTGAGAGTCCAGACTGTGGATGGAGACGACAGCTCCTTTCTCTATGAGCTGACTCTGCCCCCGCCAGCTCTCACCGCATGCACTGGGCGGTCACCTGAGCAGGTGGAGGGGGGGCTCTGACCTACAGACCCACATAATGAAGCGAACAGATAGAGAGAGAGTGGTAGAGCGAGGTGGGGTCGGCTGATGAGAGCAGAGATGAATTAGCAGCAGGTGTCACGCTCGTCACGGTCGGCCATGTTGGCTCCACGGTCCTGCTGTTGCCGAGGTAACCGGTGGCCGGTGTCTTGTTTACGTTGCCATGGTGATGGTTTTGAATAACTGTCTGTGTGGCTCTTTGTATTTTTACATTTTAATATTCACACCTGGTCTCTCTGTTTTCCAGCTCATTTACACACATTCATTCATTCATACGGCCTGTCTGAACCTGCCCCCTCTCCTTTTTTAAACCACATAACCATTTCCAAACTCGTTTTAACCCATGTTTAAAACATTCTGACACCTTTCAAAACATCCTAAACTAATCTAAACCCCATTTTTTACTGTTAAACCCCCTGTGAACCTCCTCTAGACCCACGCAAACCCATAAAAACCCAAGTTAAATGATGAATCTAAAACCACTATAATCCATTTCAAATCTTTCTAACCCACCCTAAACCTTCTACAAACACCCTAAATCCATCTGTATCCCATTCTAACCTTCATACAACCCATTTTGTACCTTCTCTAAAAAATAAAAACGGCCACTACACCAGTCTGAGAGTTGATAAGGCATTCTAAACCCATTCTGTCGACCCCACCCCCAATCTAAATCAAATGATAATGAAATCATTTCCCATTATAACCCATTTCTAAAACCTTTCTAGCCCATCCTAAACCTGGTCTAAACCCATTTTCTAACTCACACCTTATGCCCGTCTCCCCATTTTAAACCCATTCTAAATCCACACTAACCCCCAAAAAATGTAACCCGACATGTCCAGTAAACTAGTCTGAGAGTGGATAAACCAATCTAAACCTGTTCAATCTCATTCTATCCCCATTCTAAATAAATTACAACCCATTCTGACCCATGTCAAACCCCACAACAATCCGAAATCCATGTTAATCCCGTTATAACTCTTCCTCAACCCATATTATGGGTATTATGGGTTTAATCCCTTTCTAACCTATTCTAAAACCATTCTGAGTCACATGCTAAACACATCGTGACCCATTTTAAAACCACTCTTAAACCTTTCTAATCCACTTAAACAATCTACAAACATCCTCAACCCAACTTAATCCCATTCTACCTCTTCTGCCTCCCATTTTATACCACTGCTAAACCCACGCTGACTCAACAGTTCGAACCTAAATTGACCAAAAACCCATTACAACCCACTGCAAAACCATTAAACCCATTCCATTCCATTATAACCCATACTAATCCCATTTTAATCCAAACATAACCCACTCTCAATCTCTGGTTACCCATTTTAAACCTATTGTAACCCATCCTAAACCCAGTCTAAACCAGCAACCAACCTGAATCAATTTTAATTCCATACTAACTCTTCTATGACGCATTATTGACCTAATAAATGATGATATATCATTATAGGTGAAGATGCCCAGCAGTATATGAAATATAGCTGATATTAGCTCCACCTCTCCCAGCTGCA
Organism: Enoplosus armatus; assembly: GCF_043641665.1. NCBI lineage: Eukaryota > Metazoa > Chordata > Actinopteri > Centrarchiformes > Enoplosidae > Enoplosus > Enoplosus armatus. The sequence goes on along the minus strand of NC_092201.1, from coordinate 1,618,162 downwards.
ACAATACACCCACATATCAATGCATCACTACTTACAATGGAAATGAGCCATTTTGATTGAGTACTTTTACTTTTGGAAAGTATATTTCGATGCTAATATTTCTGTACTTTTACTTGGACATTTACTTGTAATAGAGTATAACTACATTTACTTCAGTAAAAGACCTGAGTACTTCTTCTACCACTGCATTCTGAATACACTCTAAACATGTCATAGCCGCTAGCTTACAGCTATACCCCCTCCTCTAAATCAGTGATAGCTCCGTCTACACTGACTGGGTGAATCGGTTTGATAGTGAAACCAGTTTGTAAGATCAGAGTTGGTTCTTTGTCTGTTCCAGTCAAACGTTTCACCTCCAACAGACAGTTTGAAAAACCTAAATATAAAAACCAGTCATGGAAACTGTCTCTCTACCTGCCTCCCTCTCTCTCTCTGTATAATTGAATATAGACTCCGGCAGGGTCTCTGAGTTCAGGACAAGTGGAAAACTGTGTGTGTGTGTGTGTGTGTGTGTGTGTGTGTGTGTGTGTGTGTGTGTGTGTGTGTGTGTGTGTGTGTGTGTGTGTTCAGATGGTGTCAGATTTGTCAGGCCAGAGGTCAGTTTATTTCCAGCGTCTCTCTTCATCATACAACTGTCTCTCTCTCACACACACACACACTCACACACACACTCTCACACACACACACACACACACACACACACTCTCTCTCTGATGTGTCCGTCGCTCTCTGCTTGACGTGAATATTATTGAATGAACAATATAACTAATAATAATAATAATAAGCAGTATTAAGTATGTGACTCAGATTGTCATCTTTCTGCAGGAAGTACAGATTCTACGACTGTCTCTTGTCTCGCCTGCTGAAGTATTCATGGATACTAGTATCTGTAGTAGAAGTATTTTATTGTACTGCAGAAGTCAGGAGTTGAGCAGCACGTTCTCTGCTGCCACCTAGTAGTTTTACAGCTGCCACTACACCCAGTGTGATACTTATCATTACAGTATAATCATTTGGCAGATACTTTTATTTATATCTTTTACTTATATATATATATATATATATATATATATAGTTGTATAAAATCTAGTAACTATAGCTGTTAAATAAATGTGCAGTAAAAAGTACAATATTTCTCTCAGAAATGTAATGCAGTAGAAGAATAAGGCAGCATACAATGGAAATATTCAAATAAAGTACTTCAAATCTGTGATGAAGGAGATGTGCTACTTTATAGTGTTAAGTAGTATAAAGTAGCATAAAATGGAGTATTTCCTTTTTCTGGGCCACTCTGTATAATTTGTACTTTTGGTAGTATATTTTGATGCTTACATGTACTTTCACTGAAATAAGATTTTGAATGCAGGACTTGCATTTGTAAGTATTTGGTATTATTTACTAGTATTTCTACACTGTGGCAGTATTATTTTCATCAGCCACATCGGCCAGTAGGCGGCTGTAAAACACTTCAGTGCAGAAGTTCATGTTAGCTGGATGCTCTGCTGCCGTCTCGTGCCTGAAAGACATTATTACACCCAGTGTGACTTTTCTCTTTATGAATCAGAAACCGGTTTATTGCCAAGTAGGTTTTCACATACAAGCAATTTGTCTTGGTGTTTTGGTGCATAATGGTCACAATAATCATAGTAAGAGAAAAGAAAAAGAACAAGTACTGCAGAAGTCAATAATCATAAGTAGAAAATAGAAAATGACACTAAAAAATATGTGAAATATATGTGTTTTAAAAAGATAAGAGTGAAATGGAATATGTGTTTGTGATGTAAAGCCTCTGTGTCGTGGTTGTAGTTGCACAGATTGTCCACCAGATGTCAGCAGAGACTTTGGACTCCTGCATGAAAACACAGAACACCACAGAGGTCAACCAAGGTCGATGTCTCGCAGGAAATGAGGTTCCCCACCATGCAGAAAAGTTATTGTCATGATTGTGTCACAACTACAAATGGTGTTTTATGTCCCAGTGGAGGGAAAACCTTAAAGTGGAGACATCCGTCCGTCCTTCCTGCTGCCGAGAGAATCGACCGTTTGATTTTGATGACCCCGTGACCTCAGGACAAACTTTACTACATCCAAGAAACTTTACACTGTCAGTCATGAGATATATATAATAGTGTCTTATTACGCTATTTAAACCCTCTGGACTCCTTTAGACTCGTTTTCCATCAAAGACGTGTCCCTTTTTCAAAGTATATCACATTGATCCACCTGATGCTCCCACAGTCTGTGAGGTTTCTGTGAGGGGGGGGGGGGGGGGTTGATGCCACTCGCTGCCAGCTGTCAGTTTTTGCAACCACCATGGCTGAGACGAGGTGTCAATCGAGGCTGTTGCTTCCCTAAAAACTCCTCTGTCTGTCAAGACAGCGTAATTCAGCGTTCAACTGATTCAACTGAGGAATATTAATTTATTACGGCAACAAATCCAAACAAAAATATTTAAATTAGCTTCTGCACGTCTCTCTGTTATAGATTGGAAAGAAAATGAAGACTTATAATATATGAAATCAATAGTAATACATTTTAGTTATTTCTTCTTTTTTTCAATTTATGAATGATAGTTTCGTCTTAATGACAGCTTGAACTCCAACGCTGAGGAAGGCAGTGAGACACAACAGAGAGCTCCAGAAAAAGCCCTAAAGTGGATAGTTATTGTATCTATAGGCAGCGTGTCTTCTCCTCTTCTATTTCTGCTTTCTACTCTCGCTCACTATCACTGTGATACGAACTGTGTGTGTGTGTGTGTGTGTGTGTGTGTGTGTGTGTGTGTGTGTGTGGTTGCTGTGAACCCACTCAGAGCTTCCTTTGCAACAGGAAACAACACGTAACTTCATGGAAATGCCACTGTGCATTTCTGTCTGTTATGTTAATGAGCTGTGTGTGTGTGTGTGTGTGTGTGTGTGTGTGTGTGTGTGTGTGTGTGTGTTCAATGACGCTAAGGTATGATGGTTTTTTTTTCTCTTTTCAACAGTCAGCATTTTCACTGAAACCATGAAACACACTGAAACCGGGCGACAAACACCTTAGAAAAGTGCCAGAATCATCTTCTTATCCAGACACATGAAGTCAGGTTCCCTTAAAGGACCCCTTCATGTATAACATACAGTATTACAGTATTACGCACAGTATGCAGTATTCATATTTTCACATGTAAGCAGGAAGACCATTAATGCAGCAGAAAATAGCTTTCTGATTATATCTTATCGTCACGTCAGTTGTTTTTATTTTGCTCCGTCCACCAGATGCCCTCTGACCTTCCTACCAATCCTGGTCACCTGACTCCCACATCCACCTGACTCCCACATCCACCTGACTCCCACATCCACCTGACTCCCACATCCACCTGTTCACATTCCCAAATCCTCCCCACCTTGACCTGCTGCCTGTTTAAGACCTACCTGTCTAGATTTGTTTGCTTCTTCTAAAAGTGGTTTGTATTCTCCGCTCCTGCGATCTTTCAGCGGTTAGCGCTGTAAACACAGATTGCTTTTGTGATTGGTGCAAATCCTCAGGTGTGCAGGATCCACAGATTGTGACGAATCCAATGAAATTACTTGATTTTGCCGCAGATTCTTTCTGTTTTAAAAGCTGGTGTGACGGGGCCTTTAATCTGTCTTATTTGACCAACTTTCCACCCAAATCTAAATATTTTAAAAGAGTTTTGTATTATTAGTGACTATTATTACTAGTCCTTTACCTGTTGGATCAGCAGCAAGTTGAATTACTTATATAACTCCTCTCTTTCTCTGCCGTTTCTCAAGTATTTCTTATCTCCTCCTGATCATTTCATCTTCTTTCAGTGGTTAGATAGCGATCTGTGTGTGTGTGTGTGTGAGACGTTTCCTGTTGATAATATGAACCATAAAACAGAAGCTGTTTGGATTTATTCTGATTAACTCTCATTTTGTCTTTTCCCGCAGCACAGATCTGTCGATGGTCTCTTTGGTCCAGATTGAAATATCTCAACAACTATTTGGATTGAACTTTTACACAGACATTCATGATCAGCATTTTAATTTGTCTAATACTTTTGTTTATGACCAAATACCTGCAGAGCTAATGACATTCCCATCAGCCTCAGCTGTACTTTGGAGTAATTAACGTTAGCATGCTAAACACACTAAAGTAAGACACACGTGGATTTCTGTTTTGAAGCCTCGAGTTTGGCATTTTGGCCGTAGCCATCTTGGTTTTTTGGAACCAGAGGTTGGAGCCGACTCCTCAAGTGCCTTTTAGTACAACTGAACGCCTCTATCCTGATTGACAGGCGGCCGTGGGAGCAACTTTTCAATCACAAGGCAGCCCCACCCTAAAGCATCCCCCGCTTTATCGTCTATTTTACTCTAAATGGGACCAGAATTTACTAAATGAACATCATGCTGTGTTGAAGCCTTGAAACTAGCGATTGAGGCCATGAACTCAATAGGAAAATGTTTACTAATGTAATAAATCAAGTGAGAAGTAGGCTCTATACAATCAGACCCCTTTCTGCAACCAGTGGAGTCGCCCCCTGCTGGTCATTAGAAAGAATGCAGGTTTAAGGCCCTTCTGCATTGACTTCACTTTTCAGACCACGAGTTTAGTGCTTGGGTAACCTCTATACCTGTTAAACATCGGCATGTTAGCATGCTGAAGTTAGCATTTAACTCAAAGCACCGCTGTGCCCAAGTACAACCTCACAGAACTGCCGTAGACTCTTAGCTGATCGCACGCCACCTGATCCCATAAATTATATAATTATTAAACAGGGAGCTATTGGCAGCATAGAGCTAAAGAAAATGATCTGAAAGCAAAATGTCAGACTCAGAATCAGAAACTGTTTATTGCCAAGTAATATACATTACAAGGAATTTGCTGTGGTCTGAAGGTGCTGACAACAAACATGTAAAAATATAAAGGTAAAAAGAATAAGATTAATAATTATATTATATAAATATATAATAATATATGTTTGCTGATGTGTCCACAGTCCATCATGCCTCTCTGCAGCCTGTTTGCAGCAGCAGCAGCAGCAGCAGCAGCGTAGAGTTTAGTGACATTTATAGACATGCAAAAACTAATTTCCTTTCGCCTGCAATAGCATCTGCAACATGCTGACTAACACTGAAACACACACACACACACAGAAACAGAGGTGGGGGGTGACTGTTGACTCTCAGTGTCTCTCTCGGTGTCATTATGGTTTCCGAAGTGCCCTTTACCATCGCAGCAGTCTGCCCCCTCGATGCCCCCCCCCCCCACAAAGTCCAGACAGAGTAAGTAACTGCCAGCCACGCACTATTTCCTCCTTTTTGTTTGATAAAAACTACAGTGACCAGCTGTTTTAGAAAATCATTGAGCCTTTTTAAAAAATGTACGTCTTCAGTAGGAACCAATGGGATTCGTTAATAATAAGAAAAATATAGATTAACACCTGTCTCATCTGATCTGACTGTCGCCGGCTGACCGAGCAATGTCTCAACACTACCGCTGAGGACGTCACACCACCCTCCGACAAACAAACTAACAAAACGAAACATTTTCCGTTAAAGAAATTATTAGAAATGATATATCTCTCAGTTTGTTTGTCTCTTACAAAGTGTGCAGTGGTTGTGAAGTCCCTTTAAGATTCTATATTTTTGTTTATTGACCACACAAACAGCTCTGCTCTCCGGCTGCTGTGGGGAAGCACAGCTCGGGTTCTTAGAAGTCACAACCTCACAAACACACACAGTATTCAGGGTGCATTGTGGGTAAGGACTGCAGTTACAGTAAAAGAAGGCTACCTGACATTTACCAGAAGTGATGTCACAGGAAGTGACAGTGAGGGAGGGAGGGGGTCTGAGTTTTATGTAGCTGCAGAAATACCCCGACCCGCCTGTCTGCCTGCAGAGGATCCTGGTCTCTGAGATTCGTCACAACAGAATAACAAGTTTGTTTGATTTTTGTTTGTAACTGAATCTTGTTCTCTCTACAGCTGCAGTTACTTTGCAGATTCATATTTTACACGAAACACATATGATGAGTTAAAAATACAAAATATACAATATATATATATATATAAAATACAACACATTGTTGTTGTCACATTCAAATGTCTGTGAGTTGTTAGCAATACCAAAGTGGGACACATTTCCCCTCTAAACGTCTCACAAGGTTTCATTTAAAGTGGCAATTGACAAGTTATTTGCTTTAACTTTTCATTATGAAGTAAATGCACAATGTTATGAATATAGAATAATGACCCTATTCCCTATAAGCCTCTCTGTCACTGTGCAGGTCTGTCTGCCACCGGGGACGATCTCCTGGGAAAATGATGGAAGAAAATGCGTCAACCATTGCAACCAAAACAGAAAGAGGACTGCGTTTACCGGTTTCTTTATATATCCACGGCTTTGATATAAGCTGTTGTAAAACTTGTTGTATAGTTGTGTCAATAAATGAAGGACATGGTAGGTTTCCCCATGTAGCAGACAGTGGAACATATTTATCTGGTGACCCTTTGGAGGGGCCCGACCCCTAGGTTGAGAACCACCAGACGAAACCTAGTTGCAAGTAGTTAGGAGATATTTTGACTTACTCGGCAGCTCAAAATGAAGAGGGAGTTCTCCAAGGCTCAATCATTGGGCCTGTTTTATTTAACTTTTATATGCTTCTGTTATACAAAATGAATTAAACATATATAAATCAGACAAAACAAGAAGATCATATATTATGCAGATGACACCCAAATGTACCTTGCAGTGTTACCAGGTGACTACAGTCCTGTGACTTTAACAAATCAACGCTTGAGTTTAAAAGATGAATCTTGACCTTAGACACACACAGATAAGAAAACAATCTCTCCTCAAGGTCCAAGTAGCTGTTCTGGAGCTTTTCATCACATCTCATGAGCTTGGCCAGTTGTCGTAGAAATGTTCAATTTTCCACTTTTTCTGTGCCCTTTAATGACCTTTATGGACCTCTTGATTATGTGGACATTCATGATTTCACGACAACTGATCAAACTGCCAATGAAGATCATGTGATATGATCTTGAGGTTCCTTCAGTAGACCCTTGAGGTGAGATTGTTTTGTCAAATTGTTTTTGGTGCAAGAATGAAGGTTGAGACTCAACTAAACTCGACTCTCTGTTGTAGAAAACCAAAGAAAAGTCTGAAATCTTGGTGTAATCATGGACCAACTTTAATAATCACATTAAATCAATAACAAAGTGCATCTTATCATCCTAAACAATTATGGCAAGAATCAGAAAATTAAGTTCATTCTGTTTTATTCAGTTGCATATTTGTGCCAATCAATAAATACACAATAAATAATCAATAACAATTATGATTCATTATTAAATATTAATATTAAATAAAAACACCTTAAATACAGAAATAAATATAGAAAATTACAACATTTTAGGAAAATACAAAAATCCCTGAAGAGTACAGTATTTCTACTACAGCTGCAGAGTACCTGTACTGCAGTGAAGTACTTCAGTGCTGACCTGAATGTTCAGAGGACCTGTAGTACATTTAAGTACATCAGCATTAAACTCTGGTGTACTTTGTACTGTAAACATCATCATCATCATCAGTTCTTTTAAGCAGTACAGAGGGGATGATAGTGGGGGGTTCCTGGAGTGACGGTCCTATTTTTATAATTGACAAAAAACTTCTGTGTCATTGTTAAAAAGATAAAGGTACAACGTTGTGTTCAACAACGTACGAAGGCAAATCAAGTGCGATTCCCAGAGATCTCTGCAATAAGAACCTCCAATCAGGGAGCTTAAAATCTAATGAAAATATTGAAATATTGTAAATATCATAATTCACATGTGAAAATATGAATTTCTCCACCACCACTTCACTCCAAAACATTCTGAATTTTAGCCTCGTAGTAGTCGATCCTTTTCCTTCTTTACTGATTGATCTTTGTCGTCTTATTTTTGAGAAAATGCTGAAATATTAAAAAATACTTTACAAGACCACATGTGATTATAAGCTGATAATTAAAGATTTTATAAATCTACGTGGCTGATTTTCTAGGCATTAAATCATCTGCAGTTTTTAAATAGGTAAAGAAATCAAGTATTCCCAGGTGATTGTTATCAGCTCTCTGGATCTTGCAGTGACAAACATTTCACAGGATCAAACCAGCACACTGCTTTCAAGTATCAAGCTCCGAACTTCCTTAAAAATATATATTAATTTTAAATATTTAATTTATTAGGCTTAGGCTGCTGGTTCACTGTCATTGTAATAAATATACATGAAATAATCTCTATAATAACCTCTAAAAACAAAGAAAAATGTAAAAAGTTGGCACGCTGGTTTAAATTTGGATATTTTCTCTCAAGTTGTTTTATCAATTTTAAATCTGTGTTTTACTGTTATTCCTTTTTGCACTTGCTGACTTCAGCCTGTTGGTGTTTCAGGCTCCCAGACGAGTTTTGACCCTCTGTGCTTGCCGGCGTCGCCTCCTCTGCATCCTGAAGTTGTCAGGCAGTGAGCTCGCCTCCTCGTACAGCCACGGCAGCTCCCACAATGCTTTGCTCTGGATGACAAAGTTATCCATCTAGAGGACGATAGAGGAGAGGAGATAAATTTTACATAAATTTTTAACAAAAACAGACCCACAATAAAAAATAACACATCGCAAAGCCACGTTGAAAGTCCCATATAACCTTTAGTAGAGCTTATGAAGGGTTTATGGAGCAGCCTTTGATATGACTTGCTTTAGACCCTACATAAAGCTTCCATAAACTTGCCATAAGCCTTACTTTAAACTGTCTATAAGCCCTACTTAAGTTATACATAAGCCTTCCATAAGTCTTGCTTTAAGCCCTGTATAAGTTGTCCATAGGCATAAAGCTTTACTTTAAATCCTTCATAAACCCTTCATACGTGCTACATAAACCTTCAATAACAGTTCATTTAAGCCTCACATAAGCCCTCCATAAACCCTCTACTAGCCTAACTTCAAGCCCTACGGAGGCCCCCGGCAAGCCCTATTTTAGCCTTCTGTAAGCCTTAAATTAAGTCATACATCAGCCCTCCAAATAAGCCTTCATTAAGCCATTCATAGGCCCTACATAAATCTTTCATAAACCCCCGTAAGCCCTACGTAGTCCCTCCTCGAGCCTTGCTTTAAGCTTTCGTAGGGGTCTCCTTAAGCCTAATACAGTATCATTTCTACCCAGGTCAGAAGGCCAACAGTCAGATCCACGTAAATATATTTTCTGTCTCTCTCTCTCTCTGTCTCTTTCTCAGTGTGAGTCGATGTCTCTCTACCTCGATGTGTTTGAGAGACTGCAGTCCCTGCAGGAGCTTATCCTGCTCATGGTAACGGTGTTTCCTCAGGTCCTGGACCTTCTTCAGGATGAAGTTCAGCTCCGTCCTGACTTCCCCGTCCGGTCCTGTCTCAGCATCACTGCCGGTGCCGGTGCCGGGGGTGGCTGTCAGGGGACTCTGGGTGGGCAGCTGCTTCAACATCTGGCCAAGCAGCTTTTCGTACGTCTCCAAAACGCCACCCATGAACACCCGCTTCATCTGAAGGAGAAACACAATAATAAATACAACATTCTGTTCCTGGTTTCTGGTAGGTGATATTTAAATGTCTTTTTAATTAGACAATACTGATGGTTTTGTCCCAAGAAAAACCGCAGCTTCTTGCAGCACGTTTGATGAATGAAACCAAAGCCTGCTTAAAAAGAAGGACTCAATCTACACTGATGGTATAAAATATGAAAGTACACATTTGTGGTTATGTTGTACCAGCCTTGAGGTGCTCAAAACCCTTTTACATGGTGGAAGAACGGTCTTAACCTTGTCAAAGTCCTGTGTTAAATTTGGTAAAATGTATTTGAAAGAGCCTTAATGGCTTAATGGTTGCAGGAGTTTTCATTCTTGACCATCTCCAGGTGAATCTCGTGGGTATAAGACTTTGGAGAATGTCTTCAGTCTACATGGAAGCAGTTTAATTGTTGCCTAAAACAGTGATTCACCTCAGATGAGTCACATGAGGACGCTAGACGGGGACAAATTCAAAGTTGATGAAATGTAACATCTGTGTGGTGGAAAACAAAATGGGAAAACCCAGAGGGGTGTGTGGCCTTTAAGTCTTGGCTATTTTAAGTTCCCTATGTTCCACCATGAATACCTAAATATGATAAATGTTCATGCTGACTTTACTTTTTTTTTTCCGTCATGACTTTTATAGCATTTCAAAAGATTTCTCAATACTGAAACAAACAAACAAGGAACATCAGTCCAACAGCCAGGTGTGCCGGACTCTCGCCACCGTTGGGCCAAGACAACATCACAATGCCGGTACCAGTTCCAACAGTGGGCCAAAGCTGATCCAAGTGCTGCAAAATGGCCAAATCTCATTCTCACACTCAGCCACAATCTCACAGACTCAACTGTGTCAGAGCTTAGAGAGGCCTTTATACTTTAAATCATTTAGTTTCCAAAAAATCAACATGTACTCTAATAAGTGGTTATCTTTAAATCGTTATCTGATCATCTGAACAGGAAGAGAAAACAAAATCATGCTCAAATTGGCATTCCAGTTTCAAATCTTCAGATCTATGTTTATTTTTAGGGACGAGTACACAACATGAATCCATGCAAGATATCTCAGCATTTAGCAGCTAGTTTGCAAAGCACGTCCCTCGATCTTATCTTACCTAGATATCATCTTGTTAACCACACAAGACTTCACAAAAAGCAGCAAACAACCAACTGCAGCGCTGCAGACTGTGAAGAGTCTTAGGCTGGTGTTTAGTGGTTCGACTCTGTTGGCGCTCAGTACTGAAAACCAACCATGAAGTGGTTTTGTATCACAGTTGATTAAGAGTGAAAGTTTGATTCGCAGCCTGAGAATAGTTGCACAAAGGTTTGCACAATGCAGAGCCAGCAGGAGAAAACCCTCAAAAACCTCAACACAAATTCCAGTGTGATAAAGAAACTGTTGGCGGTGTCAGACTTCACTGTGAAAGACAGAAACAGAGGAAAACACCAGCCAGCTGCTGACTCAGTGATTACTAGCTAGCTAAAGATGGTAGAGCTCAACAGGAGACCATGGAAAGCATCTGAAAGCAGTCCAGTGGACAGAGCCAGGCTAGCTGTTTCCACCTACATCCAGTCTTTATGCTAAGCTAGGCTAACTGCTTCCAACTCATACTTAACACACAGTCACGAGAGTAGCATCAATCTTCTGATCTCAATCTCGGGAAGAAAGACAGCAAACACATTTCCCAAAATGTTGAACTCTTCATTTAAGGTTATGGTTGAGATGTGTGCAGCCTGAGACAATGATGTGCCTTTCAGGTTATGTTCAGGGCAAACTATGAAGCCTGTACAGTGTCTGTCATGTTTTATAGACATTTCTTTGCTTTGGATGTTTAAGGAGAGGAGGCTGTGAGGTTAGAAGATAAACTCCACACCGACACAAACTGCCCACAGACACTTCACAGACACTTCATGTTCCTGTCTGTTGATGCATGGAAGCTAACTTTGTCCAATGATCAAGTTGACTTTAATTTACCTCCATTCTTCCAGCCAGAGGTTCCCTGGAGAAGACGGGCTTCCCGTTAAATCTATCTTTAGGTGGAATCCTCTGCAAAAAAGAGACAAAACATTTTCAGGTCACTGTTCATGTAAATCAAGTGTCTTTCCCCTATTAGCTCTGGGAAAATAACTGTCCTTATTGGTGCATTCAAGGACGCTCTGACATCTGAGATTTCGGGGACATTGTGCTAGCAGATAGAGTCGGTCAATTCTTGCATTGCATTTATAATTTCCTAGACTTTTACATAACAACTGTATTGATGGTGCGTTCAAGGGCCCTGAGATTTGAGTGTCATCTGTTGCAAAGCCATTGTCCTTGAATGCACCATGAAGGACATTGTCACTGCATTACCACATGACTATAATGTAATTCACATAAAGTTGACTAATAATAATGATTGTGGTGGATGATATCTGCAGTTAATGCACAAAAACACCAGAATAGTCCTTTAAATATACATATAATAAATGCTAATGAAAAAAGTGTGTGTGTGTGTGTGTGTGTGCGTGTGCGTGTGCGTACGTGCATGTGTGTTTGTGGTGAGAGCAGAAAGAAGCAGGAGGAAACAGAACGCTTGAACCAACGCTTGAAGTACTGCACTATGATACTATGCCGGTAGTTGTACAAGGTGCAAGTAATGACAGTATCAGTAGAACTAACAGTAGTAGTACTCGCAGTACTGGCAATACTCACATAGTGCTGCAGGAGGTTCTGGATGGTTCTGTTCATCTTCGGAGGGATGTGGGAGCCTGTGACCTGACACACAGACAACCAGAGAGACAGACAGACCACTGCCCTCGCCGTGGCAACCATCATATCACTACTTGTAATGCCCCTGCACGCTAGTCGCCGGTTCGATTCCCAAGCCTGTCCGGGCTCGTGTGACTGCCGGTTTCAATCCCTGTCGGATCCCAGAGTGCGTAAACAGGCCGACTGTAGACCTGTCTGACTGAGTGATGGTCTGACTGTCGTGTGTCTCCTGCCCTGAAGTTGGCTCAAACTGTTTGACTTGTCATGAAAGCTTATATTTAAACTCAGCGAGAGAGTGAGGCGAAGGGGCAGAGAGACATAGACACACACAGGGGAGGGAGAGAGAGAGTTGCAGCGATGATCTAGGTGTGAAAATGTGGTTGTGCAGCAGTTTCCTTTAAATCACCAAACTTCATAGAACTGGGTGAGGGGTCTCCCACTCATGCATGTCACACAAATCATCTGCTCGCTGCAGAAGTGCACATCACCCAATGGTTTTAATGTAATTAATGGTCATACTGGCCATACTGGTAACTGTAATGGTCTCTGACTGAGGCCTGCATTTTCATGCAACTCAGTGGAGTGTATTGAGGTTTGAATAGACGCCATTGGAAAGAGCTCTACCTGAAACAGTTAGGCTGCAGCCTGCGTTGGAAATCTTAATGGAAACCATTACGAACCTCGAGCAATCTACTGCACCTTTGGTTTTATTGGGAACTCTAACGGTTTCTGATGGTGGTTTGTACTTGCAGTGAAGCATGTTGAAAAATGTATCATAGATATCACCAGACTTGTACTTTACAACTGTCACAAACTGTGACGTCAACTGAGGCGCTAAACGTCAAAACTCTGTGGAATGAAGGCGAGCGGGTCGCAGCTCCACTTGGTCCACAGATTTCGGTCCACATGTGGTGTTCGCTGAAATGTTTGTGCATCACCTGAAAGCTGCCTTCAGTAGACGTAGTGTAACATATAATGATGACGTGATATTTAAAAAAAAATCCACATATTTGTGTTAAGGAGGAAAATAAACATCCAAACAAGGAACAAAATGGAGTAATCTGAAGTAAATGTTAAAAGTAATGAGTGAAACAGTTGCATACTGTGGTAGTTTAAAGTAATGAATAACAACAGTTAATAATTAGGTTAATTAGTTAATAGTTAGGCTAGCTAAAAGTAATTCAATTCAATTCAATTCAATTTTATTTATATAGCACCAAATCACAACAAAAGTGATCTCATGACACTTTACAAATAGAGCAGGTGTAGACCGACTCTTTGTAATGTTATTACAGAGACCAACAGGTCCCACCAACAGCAGAAATAGTCAGGTAAAGATGAGCTAAAAGTAACTGAAAAACTGATGAAATAAATAAATAAGCAGTTGAACTTGTAAGTAAGTAGTTATCACCTGCCCAGGGACTACTGAGGAAATTTAGCTATTTAGCTAAAACTCTGGGACAGTCAGTGACTGTCCATCGTCCCTGTAATGTAAATAAAATTGAATTAAAGAAATAAATAGATGTGTGTTGACTCGGATTAGCAGCACTAAATTACTCATATTCACAGACATAACTGTCTGTGATCTGCATTGTAAACATCAGACAAGGCAACGCCAAGAACAACTCGGATCGTTCGCGAACGTAGCATCACTAGCTGTGAGTAAACATATGAAATGGTTGGAAGTATGGATAGAAGGTTCATATAGTTCGCTTAAAGTAACGATAAGCAGTAGAAATAGGACGGGGTTCGAGCTAATCCGATAGAGCATCTCATGCATGACGTGATGCTAAAACCTAGTATTGTAGATGATATTGTGTAACAGTATACGGTGTAATGGATGACAGCACAGCAGAGGCTGAGAAGCCAAACGTGGACAGGAAATAATGTCATGCAGAAGATACCCTGGATGGGTGTGAGGTGTTTCTAGTGCGTAATGCAGAGTGAGCAGTCCCTCGTTTAGTTTAAAGGAAACAGACAAAATATGAGGCTTTTCTTGTCAGCTCCACACACCTATTTATATATCTACAGTCAGTGAGGGTGATGAAGTGAATTACTAGGGAGCAGAAACACTTCAAATATCAGCACAGCATACAGGAGCTGGGAAAAAACCTGCTGCAGGCTGCGTCAAAGGAAGGAAAGTGAAACCAGAGGAGGGTCTGTGTTCAGAGAAAATGTTTTATTGTAAATGAGTGGAAGCTGCTCAGGAGCTTAGTGGGAATGACACCTGGACTAACCTCATTCAACGAGGGGCGTCCAGGAGGTTTTTTGGCCTTTTAACTTTAGCTTCATTCACTAATGGCAAGCCATCTTCACAGTGTTGACCTCTGAGTTAACTGAGAGTCCAAAATGGAGGATTTCGCAGTCGTAGCTTATTAACTGCGTTGCACCATCCAGTTTAATTGAAGCTCCTCTGTCGGAATATAAACAGATAGTTTGAAACAGTCGATGGTACAAATACGTCTTTTGAATAAACTGTGTGACCTTATTGTCGCTAATGAGCTTGCCAACTGTCAGTTAGCAAGCCAGCTAGCTTGAGGAGCTTTTATTTTCTTCTTTAATGAATCTTTATTGAATCAAATACTGGACGATCCTGAGAACAGAAAGAGAGCCATTGCGACTGCCGAGCACTAGCATGTTCTAGTGTCATGTAGCATGTTAGCCGTTAGCTTGCCAGCTATAGTAGTTCACCAGCTAGCCCTGTGAGTAGTCAAATGTCATCAAGCAATTTCCTGGTGTGACTGGGGCAATACTAACATGTGAGGTTTAACTCACAATCAAAACTCTGCTTTCAGAACAACCATCTTACAAGCCATTGTCCCCTGACCTTTGACCTCCTTGTATTGGTGCAGGCGTCGTGGCTCGGCTTAAAAGGGAAACTGAACTCAGAGTTGAGCTCAACAGGAAGGAGACAAAGAAATGCAGGAAACAGGAAGACAAACAGGAAGCAGGCAGGTAGATTTTGGTATTGACATTCAGGTGTGACATGCGTACGTGGGTATCCCCTACTCACACACACAGACACAAACACAGGAAGAGGTTTCACAAGTTTGTCTCTGTTTGGAGGAATTTACAGATTTTCAAATATCAGTCAGAACTTTAATGATCTTCTAATGAATTTCTGCTGAATTTCTGCGAAAGCCCTGAAGGTCTGCTGCCCTGGGAGAGACACTGGAGATTACCCACTTGGCTCTATTATTAGCCAAAAACGATTAAAAAACGCATGAAGTCTGGTGATATTCTATATTTTTCATCTTGTCAACAAACTCACGAAAAGATCTTTGTGTGTGTACACACACCGTCCTGCTGCCCCAAATACTCACTAGAGCACCAAATGTGGATTCATCCGCCGCTGAAAATAGTCCCCAACAAATGCACTATATCTTTTGAAACATGCTCATGTATCTCCTGCAGTCTTTTGAGTGTTTTGTCGGATGCAATAAAGCAGAACATTGAGTCTGTTATTTATGACTGACTACTTTTTTTTTCCCAACAATATATTTATTAAACTTTTTTCATTTACATTCATATACATATGTGCTTCAACAAACAGCACACTTTTTGAAACATGTGTGATAAACAAACAAAAACCACAACAAAAGAAAATCAGTAAAGAAAAAAGAAAAAATATATCTCTCAGACATAAGACAATCTATGTATACATCTCAAAAGTGCAATACAGTCAAGGGCACCTCATCACTCACTTAAGTTAAAACTTATTGTACTGAACCACGAGGTTGACATCACAAATCTGTGGCCCCCATATTTTCTCAAAGAAATCCTGCCTTCCTTTTTGTATATATGTCACCTTTTCTAAAGGAAAGGTTGATAACATTTGTCTCACCCAAAATGTAACGTTTGGCACATTGGTCTTTTTCCAAAACAGTGCGATTGATCTTTTAGCATGTAGAAGACATATCTATCATTATTTGTTCACTTTTGGTGAATTTGGAGTTCTTTGGATAGATTCCTAATATATAAAGAGCTGGATTCCTTGGGATATGCTTTGAGATCATTTTTTCTATAGCTTTACTAACCTCCTCCCAAAAAGCTTTTACCTTATTACATTGCCATACACAGTGAAATAGCGTCCCTTTCTCCTCAGTACATTTTATACACAAATTTAGACTATTCCTATTATATTTACTCAAAATAACTGTGGTAATATATGTTCTCATAAGCCATTTATGTTGTAACACTCTAAATTGTTTACTGATTGATTGAGTGTGAGCTTTGGTACACACTCTTTCCCGGTCCTCTGATGGTATATCCATTTCTAAGTCTTCCTTCCATGCATTTCTTTTATAATCTGAATTTTCAGTTGAATTGAACAGTAACACATTGTATAGCTCTGACACAGCACCTTTACTTGAGCTGTCTTTGGACACAAGCTTTTCTAAATCAGATAATGAAGGCTTGGTTAGTAGATTATTTTGGCTTGTTCTGATGAAGCTTCTGAGCTGAAGGTATTTAAAAAAGTATTTTTTATTTATACCGAATTGGCGCCTAATTTCTTCAAATGTCTGCAAAATAGAATTTAATAGACCTTAATTGTACTGCCCAATAGTACCAAATCATATTTGGACATTTTAGACCTCCTAACTTCTAAGCTCGATTGTTTTTCCATATGAATCCAGTTATCAGCTTTTTAATTTTATGAAAAAAGCCATCGGGTGGAGGCAGTGGGATATTCTGAAACAGATATAACAATTTAGGAAGAGTGTTCATTTTCATTATATTAATTCTACCTAATAAAAGATAAGGGCAGAGGCATCCATCTATTAATTGAAGTTGTTACATTCTCCATTAGCGGTTCATAATTGGTTTTAACAATTGAAGCCAATTTAGGTGTGATTTCTATTCCCAAATAAGTAAATTGGTCAACCACTTTAAACCGAGACACTTATTGGGCTTTCCCTCTCTTTCTCATTTAGTAGTAAGACTGAAGACTTGGTGTTATTAATTGTGTATCCAGAAATGCCACTAAATGATTTTATTAGATCCAGCAGTGGAGGGATGGTTCTTTTCAGATGTGAGATAAACAGAACAACATCATCTGCGTATAACGCCAACTTGTGTTCTGTACTGCCAATTGTTATTTCAGCTATTTCCGCATGCGTTCGTACAGCTATTGCTAATGGTTCAATTGTAAGTAAATAATAGTGGAGATAGAGGGCATCCCTGACCACATCCTCTTTTAATTGATATAGGTTCTGATATATTTTTGTTTGTCAATATTTCTGCTGTAGGTTTGCACTACTCCAAACTTTTACTCCAAACATTTTGGGATGCAGTCTTGGTGTGGTGTGGAAAGGACCGCATACTAACTCAAAGGGAGAATCAAACCTCACTCTGTCCATCTTCGTCTGTCACACTGATGATTCAGTTTTTCTAAACTTTGGAGAAACCTGGACCTTTTTCCTAAGCTGACGTCACCTTTTCTC
This sequence comes from Enoplosus armatus, assembly GCF_043641665.1. Classification (NCBI taxonomy): domain Eukaryota; kingdom Metazoa; phylum Chordata; class Actinopteri; order Centrarchiformes; family Enoplosidae; genus Enoplosus; species Enoplosus armatus. The sequence goes on along the minus strand of NC_092201.1, from coordinate 1,600,415 downwards.
TCCCCCGAGTGAAAAAAAAGTCCCATCCTCTGATTGGCTTTGAGGGGAAACCCCTCCACACATCACACATGACACCTGCTTTAAAAACTGTGGTTTAAAATACAAGTAAAATCTATGCCGTTCAGTACAAGTGAAGAAAATCAAATATCATGAGACTTCGTCACAACTGAATGTCCTTTTTTCTTAAAGGTAAAGATTAAAGAAAGACAAATAAAGATGTCATCTTGAGCTCAAAGCTTTATTATCTCAGTATCATGTGACTAATTGACTCTATTTCAAACATTTCAGAAAACACATTTCTGACATGTTTTCTGTTTTTTCATTTTCTGTCTTCTGATTTGACAGTTTGTTATTTAATATATTAAAAGTTATATAAAAAAAAAGAGTGAAGATGAAGTGAATTCATTAATTCATTCATTAACGGGGTCGGGGACACTGACTCATTCCTCTCAACCAGAGCTGTAACCGCCGGTCCCTCCTGTGAGCGTTTCCCTGGTTCATGACAGCGTGAGGGCAGGGGGAGTCCCACCACATGGTGCAGGAGCCGGGCCAACACAGTGATGTCAGAGTGATGTCACAGGAATGACACGACAGTAATTCCACACAGAACGTCTGTCTGTCTGCCTGCCTGCCTGCCTTCTTTCTGACTGCCTGTCTGTCTTCTTTCTGACTGTCTGCCTGTCTGCCTGCCTGCCTGCCTTCTTTCTGACTCTGCCTGCCTGCCTGTCTGCTTGCCTGTCTGTCTTCTTTCTGACTGTATGTCTTCTTTCTGACTGTCTGTCTGCCTGTCTGCCTGCCTGCTTTCTTTCTGACTGCCTGTCTGCCTGCCTGCCTGCCTGTCTGCTTGCCTGTCTGTCTTCTTTCTTTCTGACTGTCTGTCTTCTTTCTGACTGTCTGCCTGCCTGTCTGTCTGTCTTCTTTCTGACTGCCTGTCTGCCTGCCTGCCTGTCTGCTTGCCTGTCTGTCTTCTTTCTGACTGTCTGCCTTCTTTCTGACTGCCTGTCTGCCTGCCTGCCTGTCTGCTTGCCTGTCTGTCTTCTTTCTGACTGTCTGCCTGCCTGCCTGCCTGCCTGCCTGCCTGTCTGCTTGCCTGTCTGTCTTCTTTCTGCCTGTCTGCCTGCCTGTCTGCCTGCCTGCCTGTCTGCCTGCCTGCCTGCCTGCCTGTCTGCTTGTCTGTCTGTCTTCTTTCTGACTGTCTGCCTTCTTTCTGACTGCCTGTCTGCCTGCCTGCCTGCCTGTTTGCTTGCCTGTCTGTCTTCTTTCTGACTGTCTGCCTGCCTGTCTGCCTGCCTTCTTTCTGACTGCCTGTCTGCCTGCCTGCCTGCCTGCCTGTCTGCTTGTCTGTCTGTCTTCTTTCTGACTGTCTGCCTGCCTGTCTGCCTGCCTTCTTTCTGACTGCCTGTCTGCCTGCCTGCCTGCCTGCCTGTCTGCTTGTCTGTCTGTCTTCTTTCTGACTGTCTGCCTTCTTTCTGACTGACTGCCTGTCTGCCTGCCTGCCTGCCTGTCTGCTTGCCTGTCTGTCTTCTTTCTGACTGTCTGCCTGCCTGTCTGCCTGTCTGCCTGCCTTCTTTCTGACTGCCTGTCTGCCTGCCTGCCTGCCTGCCTGTCTGCTTGCCTGTCTGTCTTCTTTCTGACTGTCTGCCTGCCTGTCTGCCTGTCTGCCTGCCTTCTTTCTGACTGCCTGTCTGCCTGCCTGCCTGCCTGCCTGCCTGTCTGCTTGTCTGTCTGTCTTCTTTCTGACTGTCTGCCTTCTTTCTGACTGCCTGTCTGCCTGCCTGCCTGCCTGTCTGCTTGCCTGTCTGTCTTCTTTCTGACTGTCTGCCTGTCTGCCTGCCTTCTTTCTGACTGCCTGTCTGCCTGCCTGCCTGCCTGTCTGTCTGCTTGCCTGTCTGTCTTCTTTCTGACGTCTTTCAGTCAGGAGTTTAGGTTTCATGTGTGTCATTTATTCTCTTTTGGATCAGTGAACTGTTGTTTGATGTTTTGGGGGCATTGCTGATCCTGGAGCTTTCAAAATAAAGTGCCTCTGTGCAGCTGCCTGTTCTTATAGAGAGTAGAGTCTACATAACATCATCATCATCATCACTCCCTGCTGTGCTGAGCTGGTGTTTGCTGGTGGGGAGGGACGAGGTCGGAGCCTGTAGACACCGAACATCATCGCTGTTCATATTAATTATAATACAATATAAGAGTGAAGGCCGTCCTATTTCAGTTTAGTTTGACTGTTTCTTTCTCTTTCTGTAGTTCACCGACATCATCATCATCATCATTTTCATATGTCACCAGATTACTATCGATACAACCAAACATCAGCCTGCACGAAACCTGTCGGTGATTTGGTGTGAAAACGTGAGAAACTGTGCAGTTAGAAGCTTTTTGGATCTGTTACTGTAGTATTTATAAGTATGTCAAAGAAAAAGTATTTTAAAGGGTAAAAGAATAGAAAATGAAACTCTTAGTTGGTGCTGATATCTACCTTTATTCAAACAAACAACAAGAAAAATAAATTATGTTAAATTAATCATAAATAAAATACCTTCAATAAATATAACTCAGTTAAGTGACTGGATTGAGAAATGACCTGAGGTAACCCCTTAAATAACAAAATAAATATGTTGAACTGTAGAGACTGAACATGGAAGGCGTCGTCATGGAAACGCATCTTAACTATGACTAAACATAAAAACACTAGATATGAGAAACAAAAGCTACATTTGGAAACGAAGATGAACACAAAACAAATCAACTAAATTAGATTATGCTAATGAGAGAGGATCAGTTGTCATGGAGACGGACTCCCAGCACCTCCTCTTCGTCACAGCTATCGATGATGGCGGCGTTTCGTCGTCAGCGTCATTTAGCCACGGCGGAGCGGGAGAGTCCACAGCTGTGGGAGACCACAGAGGCCGCCTGGTAGACCTCCATGTACTCAGCCAGAGCCTTTCTCTGGACCTCGGGGTCGTCCACCTGCAGAGAGACAGAAAGAGACAGACAGCGTTCATGTCCTGTAAATGTCCATGTTCATAACATTATAACCACAAATCAAATTATTTGGATTCTATTTCTTCAGTAAACTGTTAAATTCTACTTTCTGTACAAGTTTATATCCTTAAAATCCTTCTCCTCACTGCCAGGGAGAAAAAGCTGAAGCCTTTATTTCATTTATTATTTTGATGGACTAAATTTAAACATATTGAGACGTATATATATATATATATATATATATCTTCTTCCTCTGTGCCATAGAGCTCCATTGTTGTCCAGAAACTATTAAACAACAATGAGCCCCAAACACTCACTAGAGCACCAAATGTGGATTCATCCGCCACTGAAAATAGTCCCCAACAAACGCACTATATTCTCCTGTTTGTTTGTTGAAAACTACAGCGAGCAGCTGTTTGAGGAAATCATTGAGCCTTTTTAAACATGAAACTATATGTTTGTGAGGCGTCTTCAGTAGGAACCAATGGGCATGGAGCTGAGAGCCACAGACAGGAAGTCAGACAGTATTAACAGGTGGACTAATGCATTGTTGACAGACAGACAGACAGTCAGTCAGTCGGACAGACAGACAGACAAGTGTCACTCACCTCTATTTTTTTCAGCTTGCTCAGCGCGTCCTCTCTGTCTTGGTTCAGGCGGTTTAGTTCGTTCTTCAGGTCCTCCATCCTTCTCTGGAGATTCTCCACCTGATTCTCCACCTTAGACTTTTCAGTGGAGGTCAGACTGGCCAGCAGAGTCGGGGTCTCGGAGTTTCCCTGCAGGATGCTGGAGAAGATCCGCATGTAGATGTCCAGAGTGACATTCATCAGCTGTAGCTCTTTTCTCTGAGGAAGAAATGATAAAAACAACACTAAATTTAATTGTCGTCATGCTTGATTCTGGTACAAAATGTTATAAATCCAGTTAATGAGAAAATGGCAATGGAGGATGTTTGAGTGAACATATGAATATTATTAGTAGAGATAGTAGAGACAGAGTGTGAGTTTGTTTTTGTGTACCTGGCAGGAGGTGTTGATGTTCCTGATGACAGAAGTGAAGAGAGGATTACTGCCGACCTCCGGCCTTGTCAGCTTCTGAAATACACAAAAAAACACATTTGAATATTTTTATTTCTGTTCAACGTAAACACTCTACGTACTGACTGAAGATTGTTTAGATTGTTTATGTATTCTTTGACTCTTTTCTTTATTCATTTTATTAATTTGTTGAAATTGTCTTTTTGCATTTTTTTTGTCATTTTGTTTTTAAAAAGGTGTATTTATGTGTCAGGTATGAATCTATTTTGTATCAGCATTCACACCATGGTGTTGTAATGGCACCAGACATTTCCAAAGATTTGCCCCGCTGCATGGACCAATATTTCCAGGACACCTGATGTGATTTAACATTTTAACCCCACCGCTGTGATAAGTGTAGTAACATTAGAATAAACAAAACGTCTTTAACAAAACATCATTAACAGGAACACAACATTTTAACTTCTGTGTAATCTTAAAGACAGGTTTGTTGAATAAACCTTACAGTTAGCAGTTAAACACATGCAGAGGTTAAACTGCGTGGAAAACTATAGAGGATCTATAATTGAGCCCTGTGGGACGCCATAAGTAAACTCACCAGCACAGCTGTGATGGACCTGTGTGTTTCTCTCTGGTTGTTCGAGATGAAATGTAGAGGACTCCCAAATGCCAACACAACTCCCAGTAAGACCAGTAGAGACACGGAACCACAGCACGGAGACATATCGGACCACTGACTTCAGCTACTGTAGATTGTCTTGCAAAAAAGATCGTCCTCAGAAAAAAGCTGAGAAGGTTAAGAGTGTGATGATGAGTTGTCTAATCACTGATACTCTCTGTTGACCTGTGGGTCTATATATACAGCTGTCTGTATCCCTGGCTGTGTCATTGTGTGTCTGTGTGTGTGTGGTTGTGCATGTCTGTGGTCTGTGGGCTTTCAGCAGCAGCACCAGAAACAGCAGCATTGACAACAGTTTTCTTCTAAAACTCACTCAGCTGCTGCTAAACATGCACACACAGGAGACTCCCTGGTCAGGTTTCCATTCACTTCCATTCACTGAACACATACGCATGCACAGAGTGAGGAGACTCCCTGGTCAGAGTGGTTTAACTGGAGGAAGACCAGTTCATCAGAATGCATGTAGAAACCTGTGTGTGTAGTAGCTAACCTAAGGTTACCCAGTTGTGCCAGTAACTTCACTGATGTGTGCGTGAGTGGTTCCAAGAGAGTGCATAAAACCTCATCTAAGCTTTATGAAACTATACAGTCCTGTTTGCATTTTGTATGCAAGCTTTCGTGCATGTAGCTGTTTGCATGCGCAGAGTGTCTGCAGGTACTTCAACCATCTAAAAGAGCATGAAATCAAAAATATTTCCCCTCATTTCAACTTTAATGTTTTTGTTAAATTTTCTATTGTTCAAATGTGACTTCGCCAATTAGTTAATTGACTGAAAGATACTGAAAAATTCTAATTATTAGTTAATTGCGTCAGTCATTTTTCAAGTAAAAACATCCTCTGGTTTCAGCTTCTCCAATGTGAGGATTTGATGCTTTTCTCTGGTTTTTGTAACTGTGTGTCGGTCGAACAAAACGAGAAAAACAAGAAAATGTCTGTTATCGAGGCATGATTGTGATCTTTTACTATTTTATTGAACAAATATTTAATTGATTAAATGACTGAAAAACTGGGCATTCGTGTGCAGTCATACAAATTGGATTAATGGGTTCCAGTGGTGCAAGAAGTATTGAGATCTTTTACTTCAGTAACAATAATAATAGCAGCAATACCTCAACATGAATATTCTCCAATAGAAGTAAAACTCCTGCATGCTAAACTGTATTTAGGTCTAGAAGTATTATCGGCATCACATACATAAAGTATCGAAAGTATAAGTACTCATTATGCACCAGAATGGCTCCTGTATTATTACTATTATTATTATTATGTGTTGTGTTACACGTTTGTTATTACTGATGCATTCATGTCTATGCATCATTTTAGTGTCGTAGCTGGTCGAGGTGGAGCTTGTTTTTCCACTAGCTGTTAAATCCACGTCTTGTCATATGTTTTAGGGGCATCAAGCTGCAGAGACTCATCAGGGGCCATAACATGCTCCGGTTATTCCACCAGTCATCTCTATAGAGCAAATGTAGTGAGGGGAAGGACACAGAGCTGTTGTAAAAAGGTCAAAGAGGTTGCAGTTAACTTGAAGGTGTGTGGACCCCCAAAGCTGTGATCTTTACATGCAATGTGTGAATCAGACAGATGTGGAGTTCTTGATGGGCCTCTTTTGATGGAGCTAGGCTAGCAGCTTCCCCATGCTTCTAGGCTGTGTGCTAAGCTAGGATAAACACATCCTGGACTTGTCTTTGATGAACACTCAGACATGAAACTGAAACAGTCTGACTCTAATTTAAAACATGTTTCAGTTTTAATTCTTGGATTGTTTATACTCGATGTGTCTTTTACTTCCCCTTTTAATTGTTTTTATTGTGGAATATAGTTTTATTATTTTTTATTATAATTTTTATTACATGGGTATTTATCTCTTATGTTCTGTAGTCAGCGTTGGTTGATAAGGAAAAGAGAAATAAGTGAATTAGTTTGGATCAGAAATCAGAAATACTTTATTGATCCCTGGGGGGAAATTGTACACAGGTAGAATGTGTATAAATCCATGTAAAAGTAGGTCTCATTGCTGCATTACCATTATATGGCCATAAGTATGACATACAATACACATGTGTATATAATGATATTTTCAACATGCGATGATAACATGTCCTTGTTGGTTGAGCTCCACAGTAAAAAGACACATGCAACCTGTGACGAGAGGTCGCAAGTAGAGCGGAAGGTTCAACATCGGTGAAAAGACTGAAACCAGCATTAATGCCCATGGTGTCAGAATAATACCTTCAGCTATCACATATAGGTGTAATATTCATGTGTCCACATACTTTTGAAATGTGACAGGTTGAATTATGACCGCAGCCGGGAGAAATGTGTTCATCGTTGTGGGCAGACATGCTACTACTCTGGTGGAAATATGATCGCAGGAGGTAAAACTGCTGAAAGTAGAAGCGCCATTGCAGCAGGAAGAAAAAGCATCCTTGCATCATCACGGCTGGTGGAAACGCCACCACAAGGCGTACAATGAAACCTGAATCATCACTGCGGGTAGAAATGCCATTACTGTGAGTAGAAAAATCATTTCTAGGGATTCCCCAATAAACTTAATTTGGCCTTTAATTCAAATCCGTCACAGTCTGCCTCTCTCCTCACCTCAGTCACCTCAGTCATTTTCCACTCACCTCTCCTCTGCTTCACCTGATTGCCGGCCACACCCACGTTCGTACCAGAACTGTTCACCTGCCCCGTACTCACCTCCACCCCGATTCGGCTCAGCTGAGCCGAGCTCCCGATGCGCCGCGGAGCCTCTGGGGGCTAACGGCCAGAAGTAAGACCTGCATTGTTTCCAGTTTTATCTGTCTGCATTATCCCCTGCACGTGCTGAAAATAAAAGTCATTACCAACCATACCTGCCTGTAACTGTGCTGCAATTGGGTCCCATACCTACCCGTTACAAAATCAGACTCAATGAGTATTTTAATATTTTTATACACAATGCAGCTGTACAATGCACAACTCGGGTATACTAAAACAAAAAATATTGTAAATTCACTCCATTTGCCGCTACCCCGAGTTTCCCCAGCTCACCACTGTTGTGACCATGGCAACAACAGGAACAACACCAAGGAAATAATGGAGAAGCTCATCTCTGTGTCTGCTTCTGGTATCATATTTCCCTGAATTATATGACACACATTCACCAGCGTACCAAGAAATCAGTTTGAAAAAAACAGGCCTTAAACTGCAGCTTCAATGTTGGATGTGCTATTACAGTAAAACAGATCATAGGCCACTAAACTGAATTTTAACAGTGTCTTGTTGATTTCTTCTATTTTCTGCTACAACCCTAATTCTAAAAGTGGATTCAAACATAAACAAAAATAATATTGAGTGCTAGAAAGAATTGTGTGTCATCTGCATAATGTAAAATATTAGATGGATAGCAGTGTTCAGTTTTGTGTCTGATTTTGTTTTAGTTTTAGCGTTAGCGTGCAGTCAGACAGAAAACAACCGCGCATCAACACACATGTTAACGTTCAATCATTCCTAGAAAGCAGTGATCGCAGTGAGCAGAGGGTTTGCATGGAGATGACGTTGCTAGATGTGTGTTACTGAAAAGCAGCAGATTATTCAGTCTTACTTCAACTTCCTTAACGTTGTCTTCACTATCAACAATCTCCGCCGCGATTAGAAACTTGTAGGAGAAAACACAAGTAGCCAATCACAGTTCTTGTCTCCACATGGTGTCTCAGTAGCCACTGTAGCCCCAATGTGTGGTTATAGTTTTTGTGGATCGTCAGCTACGCTGTTGCTACGGTGGTTATGTGCATAGGCTCCGTAATCCCTTAAATATAAATCTAAAAATCCTCAAAGTTGACAGTGGTGTAAAACGTACAGGTACATACATGTCCTAAATATAAATGAGATAGAATGCAATTTAAGCTTTGTTTGGTGATGTAGCCTTGACTGTCTTTCTGCAGTCAAAGTGGAAGCTCTGCTCAGGTTTAAAATGACAGATTTCCAATGGAAGTTCTGCAATTGATAAGCAAAATCAACATACCAATTTTAAAAGTTAATGTGAAAAGAAAGTTCACATTGTGCAGCTTCACATTTAGGGTTGAGATATTCACATTCATTTTGTAGATAAAATCTGAAATATAAAAACCAATCTGTTTTTTTTTTTTGCATGAATTGAAAATCCTGTGACAAAGATGAGTCAAATGATTTTATGAGGATAAGCTTTTTTTTTTCCTTTTTTACACGCGCACACATATGCTGGCTTTCTAAGTAAATGTTAACTTAACTGGAATTAACTGGTCGTCTCCATTTAAAACAATCTCCTCTGTTTGTGTTTCCTAGAAGTCTTACCCAGACAGCCTTTTTTTCCTGTGGGCCAACCATCAATATACACACCACACACACACACACACACACACACACCACATCCTCTTCTGCGTGGTGGAGGGTTGAATTTCCCACCTACAAACACATCACACTCTTATTGTATAATGCCATCATCTCACTGCCCCATGATCTCCGACATGTTGCCTCTTCTTTGTCCCTTCTGGATGAATTATGGAACGATATAAGGATGTTGAAAAAAGAAAATGTTTATAGAAATGGAAATAAATTGCAAAACAGAGAAATTATGGTTTTAGCAGCAGTTAGCATTGGAGCTATTTGTTGACCAACTGGTGCTGTGTGCAGTGACTGCTTCGGTATATATTTTCCAATAGTTCAGACTCCAACTGTATTGAACTTTTGAGTTTTTCGGTTTTCAAGTATTAGGCGTTGTTCAACTTTTATGCAAGAGTACTTTTATTTAGTGGGCATAGCACACTAGCAACATTGAGTCTCCCGAGCAAGGCTGTGGCTATTTCCCAGCAGCTACTGGTGCAGATCCACTATGTACCGAACTTGACAGGATATCAGTAGAAACGATTTGTTTGTTCATTTTTTTCTATATTCTATATGACAGCTTTGGCATCTTTGGAAACTGTGTTTTCTTCTTTTTTGATAGTGCTAGGCTAATAGTTTCCCCCTGCTTCCAGTCTTTGTGCTAAGCTAGGCTAAACATGTCCAGGACCTGTGCAGGATGAAACTATTATCCATCTTCTTATCTGACTCTGGGTAGGATGTCAACAAGATGTCAAATAAAAAGCTGCTTTAATCTTTTTTTTAGGCCTCGTGGGAGGAGATGAACTCCAAAACAAGCTGTTATGGCTAACGTGTTCCACATCCAGCAGACACAGAGCTACATGATCATCCCATTGGACTCGTCTTTGTGTCACCTGATGAATGAAGTCCAGTCTTCTCTCTCTGTTAGCTCTGTTTTTGGTCTCCTCCACCTCCGGAGGGAAACATCGGTCTCTTTAGCTGCTAAATGCTGCACTATGTTCAGCAGCTGGTCTCTAACTGAGTCTGTCTGCTGTTTGTTGCTGAGCAGCTTGTGTACTGTGACTCTATCAGAGCTTGTTTGATGAAAACAGCTGCTGCTGGAATCATCAAACCATCAAAAACTTTTCTTTGTTTCTGGGATCAGTTTTTTCACCCCGAACAATATGACTCTGCAGTGGAGCTGACTCAGCGCGGTGATGTTGGTGATGATGCGTTCAGTTCAGTGTTGCGTCAGCCCGTGGGGGCGGAGCCACGGGGGCAGCGATCTCGCTGTGAGTTTCATCTGTCGTCCCAACGACTTAGTGGGAGTTTCCACTGAAAGGTAAAAGAGCGGATCATGACTCAGTTCCACTTTTAGGTGAACTGAATTCTGAAACTCAAACTCCAAAATCCAACCGTTTGAATTTAGGAGACGCGTTTCCTTGTCTCTTCTCTTCTTTCCTTTCTTTGCCTTTTCTTTTCTCCTTTCCAACTTCCTTTTTTTACTCTCCTCTAATTTCAATTATTCTCCTTTTTAAAATGTATTTTCTTTCCTTTCCACTCATCATCTTCTCCTTTCTTTTCTAGTTTTCTCGTCTTTGTTTCTGTCCTGTTTCCTCTTCTTTTAATCCATCCTCCCCTTTCCTTTTCTTTTCCTTTCCTCCTTTCTTTACTTTTCTTCTCATCCTACTCTCCCTTTTATTAGCCTCCTTTCTTTTCCTTTCCCTGTTAAGACATAAAGAAATAACCTCATGTATATTCATGTGTCGTGGTACCAAATGTGAACCAGCAGAGGGAGACAACAACCAAAACTGACAGCCTACCAATTAGAAACCAACACCAGTCAACAGTGATAAAGATATAAATCTAGTTTATTTCACTGAGAATCTGATTCACATAAATATAGTTACAATAATTTATATAAAAATATCTTCCTTCGTATTGTTGTAAATTCAATATATTAAAGTTTAATGCGTTTAACACTCTGGCATCTTCAGTGAATACTCAAATACAATAAATACTTTTGGAAAAATAACTTATTTTGTAAATAAAGCTACATTGAAACATTCAAAACACTAATCAATACTTAAAAGAATAAAATTCAAGACCTTTCAGAGGCTCAAAGCCAGACAACTGACGATGTTCATTGTGAACTATTTTCGCTGCCAAAACAAATTCCAAAGTAACAGATCAGTTGCAACAGATTTTAAAGTGGGTTTTGGGTCCACACGCATCCAAAACCGGAGGAGAAAACTGATTTAAAACATTCTGTTGAGCTGAAGATTTTAAATAATAAATGATGAAACGAAATGTTCCTGCAGCAAAGATCTAATTTTAACACTGATTTTTAAAACAATAGCAGAAAATAATAAGTCCTAATGGTGATGATGCTGGTGGAGGTGATGATGACAATACTGATGATGATAATGTTGCTGTTTATGATGATGATGATGATGATGATGATGCTCTACAGGATGTAGTGCTGTGCCAGCTCATCAATCCACCTGAGGATGAAAGTGAACTCTTCGACGGCCTTCATCGCTCCTTCGTCTCTCCTCCTCTGCAGACAGGCACTTAGTATTATTATAGAGCATATATTTATAATCAGACAATACATGGTATTACAGTATAGTAGTAATTTGATTACTAGTGCCATTAGTATTACAGTAGCAATAGCAGTATTAATGGTAGTAGCATTAACAACCGCGGCAGAAGCAGTAGTAACAGTATCAGTGGTAATAGCAGTCGTAGTAGGAGTAAATGTAATTGTAGTATCAGTTGTCGTAGTACCAACAGTAGCAGCAGTAGTAGTAATTCTATTGGTAGGAGCAGTAGAAGTAGTAGTGGAAGTGCATGTAGTAGTAGTAGTAGTAGCAAGAATAGTAACTGTAACAGAAGCAGTAGTAGTAGAAGTAAATGTAATATTAGTAACAGTAGCAGTACTAGTAGGCCTAGTAGTAACAGTAGAAGTAGCAGTAATAGTAGCCATAACACGAGTAGAGACAGCAGTGGCAGCAGTAGTAGTAGTAGAATAAGTACTGTAAACAGTAGCAGTAGTAGTAGTAGTAGTCGTACAATCTGTAAATATTTACCTTTTTAATTTTTCTTTCCAGTTTCTTGATGGTTTTGAACCATTTTGACGGTTTAGAGGAAGAAACCTGAACACAAAGTACACAAAACCAGATCAGGATCACAGTCAACGTGTATTCTGAGTGTATATTTCTGAGCATGTGTGTTTTTATACACTCAGGTTGATAGTTGTGTACCTGCTGCAGTGTGCGTTTATAGTTGTGTACTCTCACAGTGCCGCAGCATGTGTTGCAGTGTGTGTTTACAGTTGTGTACTCACGCAGTGCTGCAGTGTGTGTTTATAGTTGTGTACTCTTGCAGTGTTGAAGTGTGTTTATAGTTGTGTACTCTCACAGTGCTGCAGTGTGTGTTGCAGTGTGTGTTTATAGTTGTGTACTCTCACAGTGCTACAGTGTGTGTTTATAGTTGTGTACTCTCGCAGTGCTGCAGTGTGTGTTTATAGTTGTGTACTCACGCAGTGTTGCAGTGTGTGTTTATAATTGTGTACTCACGCAGTGCTGCAGTGTGTGTTGCAGTGTGTGTTTATAGTTGTGTACTCTCGCAGTGCTGCAGTGTGTGTTTATAGTTGTGTACTCTCGCAGTGCTACAGTGTGTGTTTATAATTGTGTACTCTCACAGTGCTACAGTGTGTGTTTATAATTGTGTACTCTCACAGTGCTGCAGTGTGTGTTGCAGTGTGTGTTTATAGTTGTGTACTCTCACAGTGCTACAGTGTGTGTTTATAGTTGTGTACTCTCGCAGTGCTGCAGTGTGTGTTTATAGTTGTGTACTCACGCAGTGCTGCAGTGTGTGTTGCAGTGTGTGTTTATAGTTGTGTACTCACGCAGCGCTGCAGTGTGTGTTTATAGTTGTGTACTCACGCAGTGCTGCAGTGTGTGTTGCAGTGTGTTTTTATAGTTGTGTACTCACGCAGTGCTGCAGTGTGTGTTGCAGTGTGTTTTTATAGTTGTGTACTCACGCAGTGCTGCAGTGTGTGTTGCAGTCGGTACAGCAGGTCGTTGTAGTGGAGGGGGAGGAGATTCTGGACGACTTCTCTGCTGAACACACTCCTCTGGTAGACATCAATCACTTCCCGCATCTCCAGCCAGCCAATCGTACGCTGAGAAGAAGAGAGCACGTTTATACAGAGCGCCTTCAGGTGCACTGACGTCCCACCTGCCTCAGGATGTATTCTGCCTGTTTTGTGTTCAGTTGTTACTTTTAGTCTAGAAAATTCAAGGAAGTGCAGATTACATTTTTATAAGCTTCAGCCTGCGAAAATCTAGTGCTGCAACTCCACATGTAAAGTGAAACTAACGCGAATGTGTGTGCTGTCACCTCCTAACGATCCCAGTATGCTGTTTACTGATGCTGTATGCTGTAGCACACTCCAGATCAGTGTCATTTAGTCAGAAGTTGTCAAGCTACATTAGCAGGAAGTTCCTCTCCACTTCATCGCTAGGCAATAAGACAGATCAGATTCTGACATGTTATGTGTGTTGCCTTACAGTCTTGTGCAATAGTCTGTACTGGGCAATACAATTTAAACAAGATAAGCAATGATTCTGGATTGTGGAAACCCACAACTAAAATATTTCCTCCTTGAAATTCAAACTGTCCGTATGTCAGCTACAACGTGTTTGGAAACACCTGTGAATCGCTGGTTTGACCTGCTAATGTTTGTGGGATGAATTTCCAGAGGGAGTGGTGTGTAGAGGTGGTTATGTGGTGTTTTAGTGTGATAGTAGACATGGTTCTGCATAGTTACAGTATTAGATTGGAGATGGTAAAGTGCAGCGTGAGGTTGTGGTTGAGGTAAACCAAGCAGATACCATTATGGCTGGAGGCTGAAACCTCAGCCAATGATTTACTTCCACTTATGCTCTCTAGCACCAGATCCCATTCAAAAAGTGATACATTTTCACTAGAGATACAAAGACAATCCTGGGCTGCTTTTTCTACAAGATACTGTGTCCCATAAAATGAGCTGACAGACAGGTTAACAGACAGACAGGATTAGAGTCAGACAGGTTTACTGACCTCAGGACAGTTGGTGCAGAACTTGGGCAGCAGTCTCATTCGCCCCTGGAATTTCTCTTCTTTCTGCAGATAAAAACATAAAACTCATTAGTCTTATTTCAATGCTTTTATATCAGGTTTTATACTTTTTAACGTTTTGTCAAACGTGAAGAGATTAAAATTGCAAATCTTTTACAGTCATATCAAGAAACTTTCAAAATAGATAGCCATGTAAATAAGATGAGCAAACAGGGAGGCTGCAGTATTAAGAATACTACAATAAATATACAATTCCATTAATAAAATACACAAGTAATCCGAGCCTGAGACCTGCTTTGAAAATAGAATAAAATAAGGTACCACATAGAGAAAATATATAAAATACAACAAAGTCTATTGTGTCTCCGTCTCCATGACAACCGAGCAAACTCCATACGCCGATGAAGATTGTGAGATGTCGTTGAAAGCTCAGGAAAAAACTATTAAGTGGACATTTTTTATTTTGTGTCCAAAAACATTTTACTTTTTTATTGTATGTTTAATGCATTTTTTAAAAATGTATATATTTTACTATTTTTTTTAATTATTGTCTATATTATTAGTAAGTGGTGGAAGAAATACTGAGTTTCTTTAGTAAAACTATTAATATTATAGTATAAAAAAACTCCATTACAAGTAAAAGTCCTGTATTTAAAATTTTAAAAAAGTACAGACGTATTATCAGCAAAATGTACTTCAAAAGTAGTATTATAGTAGAGGCAGTATAGAGTAGCATAAAATGGAAATACTCAAGTACAAGTACCTCAAAAAGTGTTAATATTAGTAGTGTTAGTCACAGTATGTACAGTATGATACTTCCTTCAGCTGTGAGTGAAAAAGTGCTGAATGTGTTTTCAGTCAGAGACTCTTTGATCTGGTTTAAAAAACTGCAGCTTTTCACACTTTCACTTCCTGTCTGATGCCGATCACCAGCCGCTGCTCGGCATGACTCATCAATATGAATGATTAAAAGCTGATGTGAAACCACGTCGAGTGTAAATCTGTAAATAAATCGCATCACATCAGATTAAATGCGGTGAACATTTAATAGTGACGGGGACTTTTATTTTGAAAGAACTGATTCTCTTTTTTTGATTATTGCTTATTGATTGGTGTTCAGGCCTTTATTCTGAAGTCCACGAGTCCTTTTCCATGACGTGTTCATATTATTTTGACCACTCCTGTGTTTGATTGATAAGCATGTGAGGTTATTGATCTGTTCACCACAACTGATCGATGTTGTGAAAATAATCATGTAATCATTAGTAATTATTGATTAACTTGTCAGTCATCTGTTGATTCATTTAGATTTTACCTTTAACTGATGATTGACATGGTATTGATCAGTATGGAGATTAATAGGTATTATTTATTGATAATTTTGCTCAGCATTCTTATTTAACAAATAACCCAAACTGATCAATAATACAAATAACCCTGATCAATAATAAATAATTACTGTTTATGTTTGATTAATCATTGTAAACTGACGTACTGCTGAAATAATTGATAAATGTTAGAATTGACTTGTAATTGATAATTATCTTGACGTGTATTTGATAAACTAATCAATAAGTGTTATTATGTGGGCATTGATAGCAAACTGATTACATTATTGATATGTAATAGGTCGTTAACAGACGTGGATTAGCAGACAAATCAGTTAAAGTGATTATTAATCTTTAATTGATGATAAACTGATATATTGATTAGCAGACTAATCAGTACATGTTACTATTGACATTTAAAGAACAGACAGTTGTTTACTGATCAATAACTGAGATTTTTGGCATACTAAGGCTAATCAATATAAGTTATTATTATAAAAAGTAAACTGACATACTTATTGGCAGGCTGATCAGTAAAGTGATTATTGATCTTTAATTGATGATAAACTTACATATTATTTGATGGTGAACTGACATATTGATAAGCAGACTAATCAATAAGTGTTACTGATCTTAAACTGGCTACTGATTGAGAGACTATCAAGAACAGTTATTATTGACCTTTAAAAGTAAGTAAACTGACCTATTGATTGACTAATCAGAGTCATTGATCAGCAGTTATTGATCTTACCGGCAGTCTGTTGATCAGCTGTGTGGTCCGGCTCCACAGGTCCCGGATCAGCTCGCCGGGGATCTCCTGCCGGCAGGTGACGCCTCCCTCGGCCGTCGCCATGGTAACGGACCCGGCGGTGAGGCTGATCAGCAGAGCGAGAGCAGACGTATTGACGAGGAGGAGAAACATCTTTAACTGCAGCAGGTTCACTCCTCTCTGCTGCATTTATACCTCCTTTTCTTCCTCTCCTCCTGCTCCTCCTCCTCCTGTCACCCCTCTGTTGACACTCCCCCTCCTCTCCTGTTTCCTAATGTCACTGACTCACTGCTGCAAATTTCTCTCATGTGATGTCACCTCCTCTTCTCCTCTTCTCCTCTTCCTCCCACCTGTAGCTTTTGCTCCTCTCTTTCCTCCTTTCTTTCATTTGATCCTTTTCTTTGTCTCCTCTTTCCTGCATTCCTCCTCCATCTCTTCCTCTTCTCTTTCTTTGTTTTCTCCTCCTTCCTCCTCTCCTCTTCTCTTCCCGTGTCTTTATTTTTCTCCGGTTGTCTTCCTCCTCTCTCCCTTCTCTTCCTCTTTTTCCTCTACTCCCTTCTTCGACTATCTTTTATTGTCCTATTGCCTATTTTCACATCCTCTTGTCTCCTCTCCTTCAGGCCTCCTTTCTTTATTTCCTTCCCTCCTTCGTTTCTCCTTCTCTCCTCATTTTCTCTCGTTTTCCTTCCATTTTCTCGCCTCTTCTCAGTTCTTCCTTTATTTTATCTTCCTCTCCTCCCTCCACTTCTTTCTCCTCTTTCTCTGCCTCATTCTGATCTTTTTTCCTCTCCTCCTTCATCATCATTTTCTTCCTCCTGTTCCCGTCCTCTAAGTCTCTTTCCTCCTCCTCCTCATCCTCCTCTTTAGTGGAGAGGCAGAACTGCTTCTTTTCCTTTGTCCTCAGTTCTCCTCCTCCTTGTGCACTTTTCCTTCCTTCCATCCTTTCCTGTCCTCTCCTCCTCCTCTTCTTCACCTCCTCTCCTCTGTCCTCCTCTTTCTGCTGAGTCACCTCCCCGGCGGTGAAGATGTCACTTCCTGTCGGTTTTAACGGGTTCTTTTGGGTGTTTTGGTGTTTAAATGTGCACTCAGATAAAACTAGGTTGCGGCTTCGACCGACGCGGCCGAGGAAACGGTGACTCTGCGTTTTTGTTTTCCACCTCAGTAGGTTTCAGAAAGTGCCGACTCGTCGTCCAACCCAGATTAAGGCCCGGACGCAGTCAGCATGTTGGCACCACAGAAGAAGAAGAAGAAACAGAAGAATGCCTGCAGCTGCTTCTGAGCAGGTGATGGATTCTTCCAGTGTGTGTGTGTGTGTGTGTGTGTGTGTGCTGACAGTTGTTCCTGGAAGTCAGAACAGTAACCAGGTCAAGCAGCCACAACACACCTCAGTATACATACCTGCCTGTCTGCCTGCCTGTCTGTCTGCTTGTCTGTCTGTCTGTCTGCTTGTCTGCTTGTCTGTCTGTCTGTCTGCTTGTCTGTCTGTCTGCCTGTCTGTCTGCCTGTCTGCTTGTCTGTCTGCTTGTCTGTCTGTCTGTCTGCCTGTCTGCTTGTCTGTCTGTCTGTCTGTCACATTTGACAAGAGTGATTTTTGTCAAATCATTCTGTGGTTGATTGACAGGTGATCAGCCCGTGCAGTGCATGCTGGGAAAGGCTCCCAGCACCCTCTGAACTGTCTGAAACTGAAATGACATTTATATAATATATTATATTATGGATTTGTAATAACTTCATAATACAGCAGGTGTTTTTACGAGGTCCTTCTGTTGGAATTCTTCCCGTTCCCTCGTCTGGAAGTCAGCGGGTTCTCTGAGTGGGTTCTTGTTTAGATGCCTGAAATAAAGTCTGTGGTGAACACAAGATGAAGAGAGTTACATGTTTGTTCTACGACATAAAACACGTCAGCAGATACCCCACTCGTGTCTTAAAAAAGGCGGTCGCTAACAAGCGGCTAAATGAGGCTACAGAGGTTGACGTGGACATTAACGTCTTCATGACGAACACAGAAAGTCATCTACTCGCTAGTCGGCCTTCACAGCCTCGTCGTGTTTATCTTCTATATCTATCTGTCTATTGTACAATTCCCCCCCGGGGATCAATAAAGTATTTCTGATTCTGATATATATCTATATCTATCTGTCTATGTATCTATCTGTCTATATTCTCTTCAAAGTGAAGCTCAGTGGTGACGTTGAAGTAGCCTAACAGCTTTTTACTTCTGCTGATTCCATTTACGCTTCAAAAATCATAAAAGTGGAGTTCATTAGTGAAGATTATCTCGCTGAACAAAACCTGTAAGAATCATAAACTTCTGTTTTGCCACAGAGTTTATTTTTCTGCAATAATCCAAAATCCCATGATGCTAACGTCCAGGTTGACCCACAAAAATGTGTCCTCCCTGCAGAAAAGTTTTTTTGTGAATACTAGGTACCTACAAGATACCGGGAAACAAAACTGAAGTTTGTGGAAAATGGTGTGACAGAACCTATAAAGTTCTTCAGATACTCGGACACATGGAGAAGTTATTGAAGATGTTCGACATGCAGTATAAAGTATTTCTGTTCAGGTTTTAGTGTTAAGGTGTGTGGTCAGATAAAAGTAGGTTGTGGCTTTGTCGATGGGAAACGGTGACTGTGGAGTTTTGTTTTAAACGCAGCAGTTTTCAGAAAGCGACGAGCTGCTGTTCGACCCAGAAAACAGGTTCGACAGGAGTCTTTCTGTGCGGAGTTTGTTCGTTCTGCCGGTGTTTCTCAGGGTTTTCTTCTGCTGCTCCAGTTCCTCCAACAGAGTCGCCTGAGTGTGAGATACGGGAGGTAACAGGAGCTGACAGCAGCTAAAAGTAAAAGTTGGAAAGTTTCCAAACTTCCAGTTTTCTACGAACGTGTCACATAAACCTGACGCACCTGCAGAGTGAGGTTAAACTCTCGGGGGAAGGATGCCGCAGCAGCTCTTACATCTGGTGTTTTCTTCAACTTTATCTGTGATTTTCAGGTTAAATAAATAAATAAGTAAATAAATAACTATACAGATATATACATTTGATAATTGGCACTAAATATTGGACCGTGTATAGCCCCCCCCCCCCCCCACCCTCAACCCCATTGCATAATACTATAGATAATTCTATATAGTAAGTTATACGTGTATTTTAAGAGGCAATATTAACATAAACAGAACATCAGTGAGGTTCACGTCCCCACACTGACTTTTAATGGTGCCAGTTTGCCAAAATGTAAACAGATAAAGTTGTAAGCCACAGCTAACTAACTTGACTCCATGGCAACATTATACTTCCTGTTTACATCCTCCCAAAGCCCCAAAAATGATGGGAACTTAGAGACGTGATTGTCCCCCCAAAAAGAAGTAAAACAAAAATTAGAAAACCCATTCATATAAAAGTGTTTCATGTTTCACTATCAGTATATTTCTTGACATTATGAGGACTGATTGTCCCATCCACATGTAACATATATATATAATATAATATATTAATATTCAGGCGGTAATGCAGCTGCACAACGACAGGAAAGAAAAATCAGGTGTATCTTTACAGACTCTGGTTCTATAAATATCTCCAGGTTACAAGTTCAGGTGTGTGTGAAGCCCCCCTGAGTGTGACGTCATGTGATCTGGTCTGTTTCAGCTTCCTGCTGCTGTCTGTTCAACACAAAGAGGACGGCTAAATATAGATCCTTATCGCACACACACACACACACACACACTCACACACACACACACACTCACACACAGAGTTGGAAGTTTGCTGTTGTTTCTGTACTCCCTGGTGTCACCTGTGTGGGAAATCCCCTGCGATGACATCACACAGGTAGAGCCCTGCTGACTCCGCCCCTCCCACTGAGAGGTAAATTACTGGGAAGAGTTCAGGTAGACAGGTGTGTGTGTGTGTTCTTGTTCTTCTGTCTTTGTGAGGACCAGGAGTTTCACACCTTGAAGTGAGGACTGTTTGAGGGTTTAGATTTAGTTTTAGGGTTGATATTAGAATAAGGTTTAGGTTTAGGTTTAGGTTAAGTTTAGGATTTAGGTTAGGCATTTAGTCTTCATGGTTAAGGTTAGTGGCTAGAGAACACATTATGTCAATGTGTTCCTGTGTTTTTATGATTTTATTAAGATAAGATAAACTTTTATCGAAATTCAGAAATAAGAAATACGTACAGATACATATATAGAAAAGTAGAATCATGAGTATATAAAATATAAATAAGAAAAAAAGAGCAATACAAGAGCAATTAAACTCAAAATTACAAAGCAAGTAGCAAGACCAGTGTTGTACTTAAACTAATACTGCAGTACTATCTCAAAAAAAAGTGACACAGTGGTGTGATTAGCAAAGTCAGTATAGTATATGTACAGAAAGAGTACTATGATACCATTTACTATAACAGCAAACACCAGAATGATGTATGATGTGATTAAGTAATTAAACTTTGTATTAATATAGAAATGTGTCATATAATGTGATTAAACATTGTAACATATTAACATAATGCAGTATACTATAGTACAGTACAATATAGGATGGGATGTAAGAGATAGTATACGGTAAAACATAGTAATATAGTATAGCATAGTATATATTGTAGTACAGCAATATATAACAAAATGTAATGAATAATATCATATGTATCAGGTGCAAATCAGTTCAATTATTAATTTACTTTTAAGTGTAAAAATACAAATGTGTGCATGTGTGTGAGGGTTTACCTGTATTCCTACATTTGTTAGGAGCAGCTTTGGTTTTTGGACATTTCAGCTGCTGTTCACTTTTTTAAATGGCTGTTGGAGAACTAGGCCGGGGCTTATTAGCTAAAGCTTTATTTAGCTTTATTAGTTTTAATTGGCAAAAGCTGTTTTCTACCGGTTGCTTGAGCCAAATGCTAACATCAGCATGCTAACATGGTCACAATAACAAAGCTAACATGTTTAGCAGCTGAGGCTGATGGGAAAGTCATTTGTTTTGCAGGTTTTGGGTCACAAATCAAAGAATTAGACAAATAAAATTTGACCATGGAGTCCCCAAAGTGATTAAAATTCACTCTCTGGGGACCATGAATGTCTGTACTAAACTTCAGCTTCCTTCACAAATTGCTGTCACATTTGGGTGGACTGGTTTTGGGAGGAGGTGAGGAGGAGGAGGAGGAGGAGGAGGACACACTTTGTCCCTTTTTTTCTCCGGATCAGAGTAGATGTCAGTTTATATTCAGACATTGTTAACTTGGAAAAGCTTTGCAACCACAGCTCTTTGAGTCAAGAAAATGTCCAAACTAAACCAAATCTCATAATCTTTAGGACACAGAGCCCAAAGTGACGTCTTCAAACTGCTAATTCAGTTGGATTAACTGGAAACCAAACGTTACTCACAGCATGATATGAAACAGAGGATAGCAGGAAGTTACATTTGCAGTTTTTATTTACAAAAGACTGAAAACGATTTAACCATCATCAACACATAATTTACTCTCAGTCCACTCATCATATTGTTTGTATTGTTTCTTATGTATTTTTGATTTACAGGTGAAAATAAGCATTAGAGAAGATGCCAACAGATAAAAACACACGTCAGTTTTGCATGCAGCCTTTCGTGACTGAAGTTGGGGTGAGGGGACCCTCCCCGCCCTACCAACAAACACATATATATACATATACACATGTACACAGTCATATTGTATATATACATACAAACAGCGAGCTGAAACCAAGCCCACACCATTGAAAGTAGATAAGTAGGTCTCGTCTACTTGTGGTTTCTGCAGATTTCTGCACCAGTTTAATATATATGTCAGAGTGTGTGTGTTTGTGCCAATCAGATTAAATTGAATCAGATAAGATTTGATAGCTATTAGAGTTCATAAGATATTAGTGTTTAATATTTAATGAACTATTAGAGATATTAGTGAACATGAAGTGTTAATATGTCTTGTTTTTTTCTTTCTGTTCATTTAAGAATACAATTATTTATTATATTAACTATTCATTTAATTTTCTCAGTAGTAAGGTGGGAAATGCAAATGCACGTTTTATGTTCCACACAAAATAAATAGCCAGATTCAGTTGGTCGGTATCCCATTTCTTTTAAATTAAGTGGATTACATCAGTATCGTTTTATTTATCCGGTAAGTTTATCACAAGTCACACGTTACGTTTTTTTCTTCTGTAGATTTATGAAAAATCATGTCAAAGTTTGATGTAAACTAATATTAAAACAAATATTTTTGCAGGAGGGTTCACGGGCTGCTGCTTGCCTTGTGTTGGTTGAGAGTCCAGGGTCAACGTCTGCAGAGCGCTCAGAGCCCACCACCACCCAAGTGCTCTTAAAGGGCGTCACACACTGGTGGCATATGACTCACTTCAAAACACCCACGATGTTGTTTCTCATGTCTTGATACACCGCTGTCCTATTTCCTGCCGTCAACATTTCAGTGGACCTTAACTCCTTCTCTTGTCTGGTGTGAACGCTACGCTAGCTGGCCGATGTGTGTTAAAAGAAAAAAAAACAGGAGATAATGCAGTAAATTTGTAGTGAAGTTAAACGACGTTTTGTTATTCAAAATGTGAATAAAGTATAAAATCATAAACATTTTAGGACTTAAGCAGTGGCAGAAAAGGTATTTAGATGCTTTACTTATTTAGCGTAATGTATTTAGATGCATGCTAAAAAGTATGTTAGTATTATCAGTTAAATGTATTTTAAGTATCAAAAGTAAAAGTACCCATCATGCAGAGTGGACCCTGTCAGTGTATTATTATTATATATTGGTGATTATTTCTGATACTTTTAAGTAAAAGCAGCATTATGATGTTGTAGCTACTCGATATGAAGCTAATGCTAATTACTTATTATACTGTTTGGTAGTTTGATCAGAAGTAATGCAACATATTTGGGTATCGTATCATTTGTAGGCCGACACCTCACCCTGTTTTCACTCTTATTAGTACGCAGAGTTTAGTGGCATCAGGTAACACCCAGCAAAATCCGCCAAACTTACACCTGAGTGTAAGTGTGAGTCAGCCAGAGTGATTGAAGTACAAGTACCTCAGAATTGTAATTGGATGTCAAGCGTGGATGAGAAGTTTGCGGTTGTACAGATTGTACTGAACAGCTCTTCCCAAACGTTCCAGCAGCTTCCACGTGGACTAAAAACTTAAATATTAAACCATGAACAGCGTCTCTTTCTGTTGAAGCTGTTTCTTTTACTGTCAGGTTCCTTTTTCGCCAACAATTAACTGCTTTGTTTGATGTTCTCAGTTGTAAATGATGGGAAATACTATTAAAATAAGTCCTGCATTGAAAAACAGAACTCCAGACTACGACACCAGCAGAGAGAAGAGCCAACGTTCATATTCAAACCAAACTTTATTTATTTTCAAGTAAACCTTATTCAGCACATCCACATCAAGTCAAACAGTCTGAGTGTAACACTAAACTTTTAAATACTGCAACACCTTCCATAATAATCAGCCATAACATGGCAACATGATCAACACCGGAGTCCTTTCAGCTCAGGCATTAAAACATTCTGATCCATAAATAGATCAATAACTAATCGGTCATACTCAAGTCAATATAAATAGTGTGCATGTCTATAAAAAAATGTTTAATATGTTCTCAAATTAAATAGAATAATAAATAAAAGTATCAAAGTTGTTGGTATAAAAGGAGATAAATATGATAAATAGAAAAGCGGCCGTTTGCTCGGTGTTCAGTAGAAACAGTAGAAGCAGTCGAGGCGTCAGCGTGCAGCCATGGAGTTTCTCGCCTGGATGCAGAAGTCCTGCAGGTAAGTGAACAGGATGTCGATCTCTCCCACAGCTTTGTTCATACCTGACTCGCCCTCCATCTGAAACAAGCAGAGTCACATTAGAAACAGTAGAAACACAGTACAAGTACAATTTAAAGGAAAATATATTTATAGTAAATCATCATCTCGCTAATTCTCGTTGCTTTTCATTTCAGCTGTTTTCATTCTCGATTACTCTGCTGATTATTTTCTCGATTAACAAATTAGTTTGATCTGTGAAATGGCAGAAAATAGAGGAAAACGGGCATTAAGATGTCCCAAAGGTGACGTCTTGTCAAACTGTTTTTCTGAAACCCAAAAATATTCAGTTTACTGTCGCACAAGACAAAGAAAATCTGCAAATCATCACATTTGAGAAGCTGGAAATATAAAGCGTTAAAACAATGAAAAGCTCAAACTAT
This sequence comes from Enoplosus armatus, assembly GCF_043641665.1. NCBI lineage: Eukaryota > Metazoa > Chordata > Actinopteri > Centrarchiformes > Enoplosidae > Enoplosus > Enoplosus armatus. Next base: position 1,575,948 of record NC_092201.1, on the reverse strand, counting down.
GAATCGATTATCAAACAGTTCCCTCTAAATTTTCCATTGATCGACTGATTAATTGACTAATCATTTACACTCTGGCCAAACCAAATTGATATTAAAGTTAAAAAATTCTGGGATTAAAGGAATAAAAATAATGACCTAAATGATTAATACATGTCGATTAACTTTCTGTCGATCAACTAATTGATGAAATGTTTCGGCTCTAGCAGCATTAATTATTAATAAAACCTTCAATTATCTTGTTATTTGAAGCTAACAAATGGTGCTATTTTTTTAAGTGTGTGACATTGTAAAGCTATGATACATACAGAACTGTTTAATATTGTGTCGTTATTTTAAGAAAACAGGCTTCTGTATTTTATAATTCATTATTATATAATGAGCCCTAAAGCCCTAAAACGAAGATCAGCAATCAAAGCAGGTCTGTGCCAAACTCCAGCTGAAAAAATGACGTTTATTCTGAAGTGTTTTCAATCAGGAGTTTAATCTTACCATGGCGAGCTTCATGCGAAACTCCACAGCGTGATGATGGTCGTGGTAGTGAGTCACGTTCTGGAGAGACAGACGGGTACAGGAGGTTAGCAGCTGTTATCACTTCAATGTGTTTGTGACTGAAACCACTGAAAGTCCTTATCGATTTTAAGATCAAGCACGCCGCCACCGCACATATACACTCTCCAAATAACAGCTCCATCATTACACACTTTGTCTGTTATTTAGTCTAAAACAATCTTACTTTATTAGAAATTTATTAGAAAAGAAGAAGAAGATTGACACCACTCTCATGTCTGTGCAGTAAATATGAAGCCAGTTAGCTTAGCTTAGCATAAAGACTCAGCTAGCCTGGAAGCACAAAACAACAAAGTGTAAAAATGTCAAGGTGTGGTTTTAAAGAGTTATGAGCCGAAGTACTGAGACACATAACCCCTATGACACTTGTCATTTGTACACTTTGCTAGCTGTTTCCATGCTAGCAGTTTCCCCCTGTTTCCAGTCTTTATGCCAAGCTAAGCTACACCGTCTCCTGGCCGCAGCGTACAAATATGAGTGGTATCGATCTTCTCTAAATAAGCATTTTTTTTGTACTTTGGATAGCGCCAGGCTAGCTGTTTCCCCTGTTTACATTTTTTATGCTAAGCTAAGCTAACCCGGGTTATATTTAGCATACAGATGTGAGAGTGAAATCCATTAACAGCTGAATGAAAACACTCACGCAGCCTTTCGTCTGCAGGTCCTCGCTGACGCGGTTGAGGTCGGTCTTCAGCCGGTGCATGCTGGGATGCTGGTTGTCATGGTGATGCAGGATGTTGTTCAGGTAGAAGTCGAGGATGTTGGCGTGGAGGCAGCAGATCTTCAGGTGGTCCTGGAGGAAGTGGCGAGGTCAGAGGTCGGGTATTATTATGAGAACGTTACTTGAATGTTCCGCTGATAAATATTTTTGTAGGGAAACGTGAAACCTTACAGGAGCGTCGCTTGAAATGATCCTCATCTGGTCAGAGTTGACTCGGGGCAACAGTCTGGTGCTGGAGTCGTCCTCCGTCTGCAGACTCTGAGCCTGAAGAGACAGAAAACCAGATTAGCATCATATATTAACCCCCCCCCCCCAAAACACAAGGACTTCAGAGAAAACATGAAGCGCTGCTTGATATCTATGGAGTAACATTAGTGCCAAAAGAATTTAAAGCCAGATTTCTGATATTAAATTGGAATTATGTGATTAAGGTAACTAAGAACATTTTGTCAAGTACTGTACTTAAGAACAATTTTAAGGTACTTGTACTTCACTCAGGTATTTCAATTTTAGGCAACTTTATAGCTTTACTTCAGCACAATTCAGAGGTAAATGTTTTACTCTACTACATTTATTTGACAGCTTTAGTTTTACATATAAAATGTGATTATTTTATAAAATATGGAACATTTTTATAGATTAAACTACCAAACATTGTATAAATTATTATATTTACCGTGAAACATAAAATAAACATTTAAATTACCCAGACTGACCTAAACATTTAAAGTTTTCATTTAAATTTTAAATTAAGATCACTCACGTGTTTTGACACGTCCCGGACAGCCTGGTAGGTCTTCGGGTCTCGTAGCGGCTGGCTGAGCGGCTGGTCGACAGGGTGCGCCGCCGCCTGCCCGGCCCAGCCAATCAGAAGCAGCGGCAGGAGAACCAACATGGCGACTGGACGGAGGAAGGAGACGAGTTCTGCGGAGACGAGCTTCATCGTTGAGAGAGATAAGTTATCTTAATCCTTTCAGCACAAGGAGAGAGTTTTTTCACCTGCAAGACAGAAACAAATTACAAATTATTAGTATTAAGTATTTTATATTAATCTGTAATAAAACTATTAGATTCATAGATTAATCTACTGCATCTGTTAGTAGGTCCTCACCTGGCAGTGGATGCTGTTGTGAAGACGTCTCTGTGTCCCGTCTCTTTATACAGATCAATCCTCCGCCCCCTCTGTAGAAATATAGGACAGGTAACCATCCAAAAAACCCCAACACACACACACACACACACACACACACACACACACGCAGGTCAGTGCTGAGTTGGTACAATCTGTGTTTACTGTCACTTACACAAAGAGGAAATTAACTGTCAGTAAAAGTGTGACGACTAACATCAATTTGCTAAAAGAGCATTTTAATTGTACTTCTGTGTGTGTGTGTGTGTGTGTGTGTGTGTGTGTGTGTGTGTGGTGCATTCGAAGCTGGAAGTCAACGTTACATAAACTTTCCTAGTAAGAAATAAACTCGTCCAACCAGAAGCTCTGCTCAGATTAGATGTTTGTATAGTTGGTTTATTTTTATGAAATTGTGCAACACCTTAATAACACTTAACACACCTCAAAGTGTGATGTCATACTTGTTTTACAGGCCACTAAAGATGAGGTACAACAACGTAGCGTGTCAGGTTTTGTAGTAAAGAGCCTAATTGTATTGAAGTGAATGGGAAAACTGCCACTGTCTATCTAGAAATCCAAGTAAACATATGTTTTTACACAAAAATATCTACCTATAAATACAAGCTGTGTATTTATTAACATGTCAGCGTGTGCACAATAAAGTTCAGCATTGAAATGGTGCCATATTGAAGTGAATGGGAAAACCCCTAACGTCCACAAATCCAAAGTTAATATATATTTCTTCAGTTCTCAGCATTATTTGTTGTATTTGATGTTAAGCAGATATAATGTTTACTATATTCACCATCTACGTTTAGCGTGTTAGCATGCTAACATTTGCTAAACAGCACTAAACATAAATCAGCCCTATGTCTGCAGATGATGTCCCCCCCGAGGGAAGCAAATAAGTAGAGAATAAAGGGCGATCCCGGATAGACCCCTGGGGGACTCCACAACAGAGCAGGCCATTAAACCTGGCTGTTCTTTCTGCCACCACAGAGGAAGTAATGTCTGCTGCTGTGAGGCTGTAACAGAAACACCCACTTCCTCTCAGTCTCTTCTGTCTCTGTGCTTTTTAACATCACTATTTCCCTGTTAGGATTTTCCTGGCAGTTTGTTTTCCGTGAAGGATCAAGTGGCCTGGTCCTTTTTCCATTAACTTTTTCATTTATTGTGTTGGATGTGGGTGTGTGAATCCCGCGGAGACTGATAACAATAATGCAGGCATCCTTCAACTGTCATCAGCTGACACTTCAGACCTTTTTAATGGGAAAAAAAACAGATGTATGTGTTTACATGGAGCTTTTATTCCAAATAGGCTCAATTAAGATTAAAATACTTCAAGTAAACACCTACATTAGAATAAATTCACTCATTCTGAAAGAAATCCCACGTTGAATTGCTCATATTCACTAGTTTCCTGTCTGTGGCAGCTTATTCTGATAAAACTGCAGCTTTTTTTGTTGCACCAATTCTTTTATTCTTTTAATGGTTCCATAAACTCATCAAATCGGCTTTCTCTGCATCGCAAGAAGAGACTCTCAGCATGACAGGTTGCAACATATTGAACGCAGTGAGGAAGAAGCAACCTGAAGTGGAACATCCAGTTAGCGATGAAAGGGAAATAACCACCGACGCAGACGAACAGCAGCGACTGAGAAGAGCTGCTGGAAGTTTAGAGATGAATCCAAAAAGGTGTCCGATCTTCCAAACTGGCGCTCAGAGGATGTTTGAAAATCCTTCACGAAGTTTATCTGTAGTAGAGATCACAAGTCATCTTTGAGCTGATCGGACTGAATTCAAAGTTGAGTGTATGAGAGAGTCGCCTGTACTGAAGCAGAAGACATTAACCTCTTCAGAACTGGAAGAAAAGTTTCTTTAATATTAACAATATTAACCGTTTACATGTATGATGACACTGACGTGGTCTTTCCCCAGATCCCCAGGTTTTATTTCTCCAGTTGCAACATGTTTTATACATTTCTTTTATTGTGTTTTAGGTATTTTCATTCTCTGTACTATTCGTTTATATAGTATTTCATAGTTTTCCTCCATGTAAAGCACTTTGACTACATTAAAAGGATTATCAGATGTAAGTATGGTCAGAAATTATGATAAAGATTTTTTTTGACTATATATGTATATTGTATATGTGTGTGTAAAGTAAACAATCTTTTATATTCTAGAGAGAATAAAATACCCAAAATACAATAAAATAAACAAAACATTACTGTGTGTAATAATTATTACTTCTGGTAGGTAGCAGACGCCTCATTAAAGTAAGTGACCTCAGTTTAATTCGGCTCCACATCTTCATCTTCAACACCTCTGATCATTTTATTGATTTAGTGCTCGGTATTCAAAATGATGATGACGATGATGATGATTTCATTTGTGAATAAAAAGACCGTTCCATGTAAACAGAGCTGAACATTTAAAAATATTTGATGGAGGGAAACTGTTTTCCTGATTTTTCTGTTTTTGTGTGAGGAGCTTGAAGGCATCGATGATGAAACCTGCAGGATGACGTTCAAAAACCTTTTTAAATATAAACACCAGGTAGAGTGAAAAATATGAATACATGTACTAACGGCAGCTACTGATGACAAGTGAATCCCTTTTAAAGTCTTATTTGAGACATTAAACACAAATATAAAACATTATTTGAGGATCTAAACGAGGTCATTTTTCTCACTGTTTCACGCGTCGTCTCATTTGTTTTGAGGAAACGTTCTCGTATGATGATGAAATCACAGGCGAGCACACACCCAGCACACTCCCTCAGCTTTACATTGTTTGTTCCTCATGAGGGGAATTCACAGTCAGCTGGTTCATGGGCTCAGACCTGGTTGTGTATTGTGTGTATTGTGTGTATTGTGTGTTTGTACAGTGTTGAAATAGTGCGTATAATGTGACACGTTGCCAGGTGACCCGCCCTCTCTGTCCGGAGGAAGTGATGACGAAGTTTGTTCTTATTCCACTACGACCTCTGACGTGACATCAGCTTATGAATAAATATTTAAAGAAAAAGACGTGAGAGGAAAAATAGTTTCAGGAATATTGTTGTAACTTCCCAAAGAGAACTGTGTGTTTCTACTGACGATCCTGCAGTGGTGGAAGTAACCAAGTACATTTACTCAGGTACTGCACTTAAGCACTATTTTCAGATACTTGTACTTAACGTGGGTATTTAAATTTTCTGCTACTTTAATCCACAACAGATATTTGATAACTTTAGTTGCAGATTCAAATGAATAACACGGGTTATAAACATCAAATAAATAATGACGTTTTATTATATCAATAAAGCTTTATTGATCCCCTGGGGGGAATTCAAAAGCTACCCAGAAGTATATGAAGTCATATATATATATATATATATATATATATATATATATATATATAATTAATACTTAATTAAAATAAGCTCCACCTTCAGCAGCTGCAATATTAAAGTGATGAACACATTAATGCATCAATAATTATAATCTAATAATATAATCATCTATTAGTCTGTAATGACATAAAAACAAAAGTGAGTTGGTGTTTGTGTCACTTTTATGGCTTTGATCTCAGCAATCACACAGTGGGAAACATAATTACTAAATAATTAATTAATAAATACACATAATTACTACATTTATAAAAACATCTATAAAAAGTAATCAGCGTCTTCAATTAATCTATAAAAATATAAATATTCTCACTATTTACTGTACAACAATGATTGATCCACTAAAAACTCTGGTTTCCATAGCGACAGCAGTGACCGGGAGGTCAGAGGTCATCTCTTCCCCCAGAAGTTCTCTCGTCTCTTCTGAGCGCGCTCCAGCACGGCCGACGCCACGGAGCAGGAAGCTGCCGAGCGCCACGACATCACCGACAGCCGGTCGTCTAGGCAACGGGAAGATACATTTTAAACAACGAATAAGAGTAAAATTATGTTTTGTTTTTTATTAGAGAAGTTTTGAAATGTTCACCTTCGTCAGAGCCGCAGCCTCCTCCAGGACACGGCAGCTCCCTCAACCTCAGACCCAACTCACCTGAGCCGACAGGTAAACCATTACTGATCGATACGGTCTCGCATCACACGTCTATAGATATCTATCTATAGATATGTATACATATCTATATATATATATATACACACACACACATATATATATGCACACACACATGCATATATATACACAGTGAGCTAAATGCGCACAATGAAAATGCTAACATGTTGATGTTTATCATGTTCACAATCTTACTTTAGCATTTTAGCATGCTAACGTTTGCTAATTAGCGCTGAATACTGGGCCACAAAGTTTACCTCCACCCACGGGATATTAATGACATGCCGACGTCTCGACGGTTCTCATGTTGGAAAAACCGTCAACACACGAAACACTGAGTGAAATCTGCCACTGAGACGTTCAGGTGAAATATGAAATCTGATCTATTGAGAAAACTGATGAAGGAAGTGAAGAGAGGGGGAGTCCCCGAGTGTGTGTGTGTGTGTGTGTGTGTGTGTGTGTGTGTGTGTGTGTGTGTGTGGCAGTCCAAGTGACAAGTTGTTTGTTTCGTTTCTTCCACATTTGATTGAATTTTTGTTTTGTTTCTTTTGTTTTTTCACCTAGCGTTGTGTTGCAGGCGGCGGTGGAACGTCTCCATTTGTTTCAGTGGCGTTTTAATGAAACCCGGATGCAGGACTTCCTCACTAGTTTCAACATTTTCTTGACACTTTCAAAGCCGAAGCACATGCTGCAGATTTTAATCGATTTATAAATCAATATAAAGTGACACATTATGAAGTGTCTTTCAGGAGTTTTGGTTCATGAGAAGTTCAGTTTAGTTAAGAAATAAAAACAGATAAAACACAAAAAAGCAAAAATAACCGAATTGATCGCAAAAACATTATCAGCATCAAAACGTTTAATCAATGCGTCATCAACAGTCAAATTATTTGCAACTATTTTGATGACTGATTGATCATTTAATCAATGTAGTCATTTTTTCTGATTTTAGACGTGACCTCAGACTGATTAATGGAGACGATCATAAGGAAATTAATCTATAATGAAATGGATTATTAGTTGCAGTCCTGGTATTATTATTACATTATTACAGGCTCACCGTTGTGCTGGAAGTCCGGGTGTCTCAGGGTGCCTTGGATACAGTGAGGTGGGACCAGAGGGGGCGGGGCTACAGGGGATGGAGGCATTTGCTTCGTTCTGATTGGTTTAGAGGGAGGACTGGCAGCTGGTTTGTTGTCAGGGGAGGGGCCAGAGGAGAAGTGGGTGGGGCTATTATCTGACCACGCCTCCTTTCGTTTGACCGGCACATCAAGCGCAGTCTCCGCCCCCGCTGCCATGGAAACAGCTGACCCACATCTCTGAACACAAACAGTCCCCTCAGAATCATAATGTAATATAATTTAACACAATATAAATTATCATAATATAACTGAATACAATAAAATATAATTTAATATAATATTATATAAATTATCATAATATAATTAAATATAATATAATACAATATGTTTGTTATTATATCACCTGTTTATATGGAGAAGACTCATCGCTGCTCTTCTGTTTCCCCACCAGTATAGCGCCTCCTGGAGGACAAACAGAGGTCAGAGGTCACACACTGTGGTCTGAGCTGTGTGTGTGTGTGTGTGTGTGTGTGTGTGTGTGTGTACCGGTGGCAGGTGTGGTCAGGTCATGGTGAGTTCTCTGAACAGGTAACATCTTCAGCCTTGGAGTCGGTAACCTTCCCTCCTCCCTACACACACACACACACACACACACACACACACACACACACACACACACACGGTTTCAGTTCCTGAAACCTGTGCGGCTGCAGAAAAACGTTTGACAGGACGACAAAGTTTCAGACTTTTTTTAATTGAAAAATCGAATAAATGTAATTTTTATGTGTTTCTACAGAAATACGATGATGTCAGCATGAAGAGAGATTTCAGCTCAAACTGCAGGATCACGCTCAGATCACTGACCTTCACACACTTCCCCTCCTTTTACTTTCATATTCGTGCTGAAGGCCCCTTTACAGAAGCGCGGTGACTCTTTGTTCGTCGGTCCAACAGATGGAACCGTGAGAGACTTTGCTGAGAGAGACACTTACTCATCTGTGTCGTCTTCTTCTTCTTCTCCCCAGGCCATACGTCTTTCAGCAGCAGGACTTTGTGCTGTTATTTGAGTGTTTTTGTGTGTCCGGTGTATTTCTCCCATCACAGAAGACCTCTTACTGGAGTTGCTGGTGTTGGTGGAGCAGCTGAAAACAGAGACAGACACTTAGAAATCAGCTCAGAAACGATTTCAGATGATGTTCTCTCTCCGCCCGCCACGTCTCTCTCACCTGGCCAGGTCCAGGGCCTCCACATGGGAGGTCCTGGGGCTGTCAGAGGTCAGGCGGGGGGTGGGGGGGTCAGTAGCTGAGTCTGTGGTGTCTGTTGGCTCCCACAGAGCGTTGTGTTCAGACAGCAGCTGGCTCAGGTGGTCTCTGGAGAAGTTAGCTCCCCAGGCTCGACGGCGGTACGACGAGGCCTTCTGTCTCAACTCCTTCACCTGGACGGGAACGCTCGGTAAGTCTTTCACCCCCTTTTGACCAAATACTTCCAGGAACTAAGTATCTCCAGGAAGTCAGAATCTAACCGTTTGTACACGAGGCAAAGATACTGTGTGAGGTGAGAGGGACAGGTGCATGTCAGAGTTAAAAACTACAGGAAGTTACTTACTGTTGTTCAGCTGCTTTGCGCCTCAATTTCTGTCAAAGTTCGGACTCTTTCTCTGAGTCATAACTCAAACTGTCTGAACTCACAGACATGATACACTTATTTTTTAGATCCAGTGTGACTTACACTTTCTGAGGACACCATCATCTCAGATAGTGAGATAGTAAAAATAACTGCAGAACTTGCTGAGAATCATCACAGTTGTCTGTACATCCATCAGTACACTACAAACAGGAGCTGCTAACAGCTACTTCGACATACTCACAATGGTGCCAGTTTGCAATGTAAACAAATACAGGCAACAGAAAGAGGCGGAGTTATAGCCCACACCTCACTGACACCATGGCAACATGGTCCTCATATTGATGCTTCCGGGCAGCAGAAACATGTGTTTGTTCACAGCAGTGTAAACGCGTTCCTGAACCATCGGAAAGTCAAGAGTGGGGACTTTTTGGGGGGCAGGAACTGCAGACCAGAAACTAGATTTAGACCCTGACTCCTCCAGTTGAGAAGAAGACACTTAAAGGGCTTTATTTGTCAAGTGAAAACACCAAACAGCTCCTAAAATGTGTAAAATCTGCTTTTCTTTGTTTCATTTTCATTTTAAATTGAATATCTTTGGAGTCGGCCCACTGGTCAGACCAAACATCTGGAAGACAAAGACCACTCTGGACCTCCATGAAGTTCCCAGAGGTTGATTCTTAATGATTTTGGGGACCTCTAGTGCCTCGAGTGAGAGGGTGACCACACAAAGCTCCACTGAATGATCCTAATAAATATATTCCAGCTGCAGGCACGCTGATGCTTCATCCAACTGACCCTGAGCCTCGCTGTCAGTTCACCTGTAGCCTGTTCACCTGCTGCTGACTCTTAAACAGACAAAGTGTGAAATCTGTGAAAACGCACTAAAACACTTCACCATGTTGGGTGTTGATTGACTAATGAGCTGACGCACATATCAAACAGTAAATACACACAGAGGGGAAACGCTGACTGACTACGTTTAAGGTCAAATCATTCAATTATCTGTTGGTCGACTCTCCTTTAATCGTGTGATTTGAAGCTTTTGCGCCATCTCCAGCTGTAGATTCTGGTAAACCTGACAGCAACCTGACCCTGACCCCAGTCCAAACTCTGGATAACCCCCGGCCCAGTTTTCAAAGCTAACCTCAGCCTGTCTCTAACCTAAACCTCAACCCCAAGACGAACCGTCAGCCTGACTGTCTCTCTGCTGAATGACAGCAGCTCTGACTCTGTAAAGGTTGTATTGTTTCCTCTGAACAGGCGACACCTGACGTCAGCGGACAGCTTCCCTCCACGTACTGAAACTCTTTACAGGCCAGACTCACCGCAGATGTGGAAAGATTTTTAACCGGACGGTTACACGTCGCCCACAGGTTCATTTATTGAGAAGAGATCATGTAGAATTAATAATGAGCTGCAGCCTCGTCAGTTTGAACCCTGTCGGCGTCCTCAGTACAAACTCACGTTGTGCAACAAAAGCCGACTGAAAGTCAAAAGACTTTACACTCTGCCAGTTTATTAGGTACAGCTAGCTGAAACGAATGCAGTCGAATGCAGCAGCAGGTTTAGAAAGTTTGTGTTTTAAACTGTTTTCTTATATTTCATCAATGATATCAGTGAGGTTTGGTTTCAGGAGTGGAAGCACTGAATTTATACTAAATTAACAATGAATGCACTAAAAAGTCCTTCTTGTCCCAGACACACTGTACTACATTGGTGTATTTCATTAGAATAATATAATCACACTCCGTCAGCTCTAAATCACAATACATCCTTAAATGAGGGTGGACTAAATAACAGAAACACCTCTCTGTGTAATGTAACAGTTCAACAGTTCACAGCTTCAGGCTGCAACACGCTGCTCTAACAGCCTCCAGCAGTACTGCAAACTAAGTACATTTACTCAAGTGCAGCACTTAAGTACAATTCTCAGGTACTTTATACTTCTACTTCACAACAATTCATAGGCAAATACTGTACTTTTTACTCCACTACAATTATAATCGATAACTTCTGAAATGAGTACTTTTACTTTAAATATATTTTGATGCAAATACTTTTGGTAACATTTTGAATGCCAGACTTTTACTTGTATTTCTACACTGTGTCCGTCCTCCACCCCCATTCTTCTGGTTTCAGGTTTTTGCTGGGTGATCAGGTCTGGCTCACAGTCCGTGTTCCAGTTCCAGTACAGACTCTACGCAGACCAGTTGAGTTCTTCAACACCAAACTGGGGAAACTTTCTTTATGATGATGGGGATTTGTGCACGAGCACATTATCATGTTGAAACAGTAAAGACACTTTTGTCTAAGACATCATTGCATGTTAGAACCTCGGCCCTGGGGAGTGAACAGGGCAGTCCACGTACTTTAGGCCATATCGTGATATCAGGAAACTGTCTTCCTGCACAGCTTTAGGGAATGTACTTTACACTGATTGTCTGCTGCTGTTTGATGTTTTCTGCTGAACTCAGATTTCACGTAGAAAAGTCAAAAAGTGTTTCATCTCGCAAAAGCAGCTGCCCCCCTACTCTACAACACTTTCCACAAGACTGGTGGGAACCTACCTGTGTGTGTGTGTATGTGACTAACAGTGAGTTATTTCCCTGAAATGAAGTGAAACTCTGTGGTTTCACTGCTGACACTCAGCACTCTGGTTTTCCATCAGCAACACACACACACACACACACACACACACACACACACAGTTTAGCTAGCTGGCAAATCCACCGACTATCACATCAATGAACCTGATCTGGGACGTAGAGATCAGTCAGATCAACCACCGCTGAAAATAGTCCCCAACAAATACACAATCTCCTCCTGTTAGTTTGATAAAAACTACAGTGAGCAGCAGTTTGAGGAAATGACTGAGAGACTGATTAACACACATGGTCATTGCTGTTTGTCTGATTGTCTATTTAAGTCTCTGGAAGAACCAGGTATGGGACTTTTTATCTCGGCTACATACGCCAGACTACTTGTTAAAAAGACTTGATTCAGGAGTGCAAACCGTTTCACATTTGCTTGCATGTTTGAGCTCTGTTAACTAAACCCAGCTGACTCTGACTTGCTTGTTATCTAATGTAAATCAGACCGCTCTGGAGCTGTAAGGTGTATTTGTTCTCTTTATTAGCGCTAGGCTAGCAGTTTCCGCTAGCCTTTATGCTAAGCTAGGCTAAACATGACCTAGACCTACCTCTGCACTCATCTGACCTGCAGCTTGATAACTGAGTCCAGTAATAAAGACTGACCGCTCCCCTCATTATGATGCATGCTTAAGACTGGACCCTGACCTGAGGGACACCCCCGTCTGTGGCTCCGCCTCCCTCCGGGATCCTGTTGAGGGGAGAACGAAAGCTGGACTCATACTCTGTCAACATCCTGTCAGACAGACAGACGACTTCATAAACGTAATGGACTCACAATAAACAATAACACACATAACACACACACAGTAACACACCTGTGTCCTCTCTGCACCTGAGGAAGAGGAGGAGGAGGTGGGGGAGGGGGCGTGGTTTCCTCTTTCTGAGGGGCAGGGACATCCTGTTTGGGGCGGACCTTCATCTCTGACTCCTCCCTCCTCTTTCTGTTGGTCTGGAGATGAAAACAAAGAGTTAATTTGACTAATTAAAGGAACAACTTTCACAAGACTGAGACAGGAGTTTAAAATCCTTTTTCTCTAAAATCTCTTTATTGTCTGTTCAGCTTTGGTCACATGTCCTCTCTGCTGTCCTCTTTCTCCTCCTCCTACCGTTACGTCCAGATTCACAAAAATATCAAAAACATTTGAAATTAAATTTGTTGAAAAACTTTTTTATCAATTTCTTAAAGAGAACCAAATTCATGACGTCACTTCCAGTCAAGCCTCTGTTCCACTTCTGCAACTCGATACACTGATACTTGATTATTAAAAAATTAAGTCTTCCTGGAGTTTACTTTCCATGTTCTCAGATAAATCAGCTGCAATAAGACACTGAAACCTTCGTGATGAAGTTAAACAACGATTTGTTTGTGAGCACAGAAAAAAAAACTATAGCTTCCTGTAGTTTGCCTGCAAAGGTCCAGGGCGAAAAAACATAAATACTGATTAACACACGAATTACAGTTGACAAAGTCTCTGCTCTAAAGCTGGATTTTTAGTTATTAGCATTGTTACAAATGTCAGTGGGATTTTGAATGAGGTTTTGTAACTTCTGGATCAGAACCTGGAAGTTCTGGTTTCACTTCGGCTCTCTATTGGTTATATGAATAACCCTTGCTCTCAGCTCTTTGAATAAGCCTCACTGTTGCTGTTCTTAGCTACAGTTTCATACTGGCGCTTTAATCTAGAATTACAAACAAACATGTTCATCATAGGTGTCATAGGTTATACTATCCGGTCACACAGTCAGAATTGTGAATTTTTAGTGGCAATGGTATAAATAAAAGTCACTTCTTAATGCAGAGACATTTTAAATTCCGTTCTCCTGCGTTAAAACTGGAAAAACTTATTTATAACAAAAACTTATTTATAACATGAATAACTTGATAAAACTATTAAACACAGTTTAAAAGGAAATAGTAGAAAGAGGAGTTTGTTTATCTGACCAGAATACTACAGGCTCACAGCATCCTGTCAACAACCAAGTCAACAGTAGGGGGCGCTAGTTATTCATATAGAAACAAGTACAGCAGAACAGAACGTGTGTGTGTGCTGTATATACCACGTGTGTGTGGAAGAGTGGGACTCTCTGGTGTTCCAGGTGTTTCCGAAGGCGGGGCTCGGTGGGCGGGACCAGACCCTGGAAGCTCCGCCGATACTCTGTTTCCATGGGAACGGGGTTCCTCTTAAAGGGGGGCACAGATCTGCTGCTGGAATAGAGCACCTGCAGGGAGGGGTCAAAGGTCAGCAATGAGCAATCCCTTAAATACTAATCAATAAAATCAAAGATCAATGAAGTGACTAATTGAATTACTTATTAAACTAATTAATAGAATCACCAGTTAAATCATTAATTAAACGACCAGTAAACTCATCAGTTATTCTTCAAAAAGCAAAAGACTGTCTACTTCCACCTAGTGGACACACAGCTGAACTACAGCTGTTGACACTGCACTCACAGTCAGTACTACTACTGCTAAAGTAATACAGTTCTTAGCAGTTCTCAATAGTAGTAGTAGTACTCTCCTTGTTATACTATCAACAAGAGTAAGTTTTGTTTTTTGAAGTATTTGGCAGTAGTATACCTCTCAGACAGTCAGTATGGGTTTGGGTTTTGTGGTAGAATTTGGTAGTATTTTGTAATATGCGGCAGCTCCAGTGTTCAGTACCATTTGGTAATATTGTACCTGTTGTGCAGTCAGTATGGGTGAGGCAGCAGTTGCAGGTTTCTTCCAGCTGAACTGTCTGTGGTACTCTGACCTTTGACCTCCGGACCTTTGACCTCCCGACCTCAGCCCCGCCCTCCACCTCAGAGCATGCTGAACCTGCAACACGGGTAAAGGTGTATTTTACAGAGAGACACACCTGTGGTGGAGATAGTAACTGTATATAAAACTAAGTTTGGCTCACTTCATTGGCTGAGGGCTGCTGTCCATCAGGTGCCCCTGTCAAAGGCCGGCCCAGCTGTGGTTGGCTGTCAGGCTTGGGGGGGTGGGGCTTCACTGAGGAGACAGAAAAACAGGGCAGTCAATAATGTAACAGCTCAGAAAGGTCTACAGAGGGTGTTGAGTGTTGTTTACATTGAAAGCAAAGCTGCTGAAATTTAAATTTAAATTATTATTATTAATTAAGGTGTAAGAAGATAATGAAAGTAGAGTTATGTGATGTGTATTTACCAGATTTTCCAGCAGCTCCTGGTTCTACTGATGGTCCAGGGTCTGCATCAGGTCGTGGTCCTGCTGGAGGTCCTGGGTCTGCAGAAGATCCAGGGTCTGTTCGTGCTCCAGGAGGTGTCGGAGGTTGTGGCTCCAGAGAAGACTCCTTCATGTGGGCTGAGCGACTCCTCGAGGCTGGAAATGCGAGGTGGAGAGGAACGAAGACATTTAAAGAACACCTTATTGGCTCACATAGGATGCTAACATGGTAACGTTAGCATACTAATATGTTATTTTAACGGGATATTTTCATGCTTCTTAATATACATTACATACTAAAAGCTAGCATGTTCACATGCTAACTGTGCTAACTAAACTCAAGTCTGACAACGAACAGGTAAGACTCATGAGATCAATGCTTAGCCATGCCACCATACATAAACCTGCTTTATATAATAACTTTATTTTGTTCTTGTGTGTTTTTACTCAAATGTCTTTCTGAGAAGATTCTTATGAGTGTGTTATGGAGACTTCCCACCTGCAGGGGGTGCTGTTCTGTGTGCACGAGGAGTCAGCTGAGCGAGGGTGTGCTGCGGATCTGGTGGACAGAGCAGAGAGCCACAGGACTGTGCAAGACCACCAGGACCGAGCCTCTTCCGACGCTGGAGACCTGGTTCTCTGCTGATACCTGAGAGAAAGACGTCAAAGAAACAAGCTGTCATTTTAGACTCAGAATATAAAGATCAATGTCTTTGTTGTCTTTCTCTTCATCACAGACGTTAAGTTTTTATTGGTACGGTCAGCAACTTGATGTCAGCAAGAGATTCTACGCTTTCACTCAATTTAAAAATAGAAAAAAAGGTGATGGTGCTGAACAGGGAAGTGCGGTAGTTTCAAGATGACAAAATGTCCTCCTCTGTCTACTCAGAGCTCACATCAGGGTTCTTACCCATCTGGTCGGAGCGGAGGCCGGCCAATGGGGCGCAGCGCTGAGGAGACACACTTCTGGACCGGGAAACCCTGTAGCTCTTCTGGTATTCACTCTGACACTGAAACAAACATACAAAGACTGTAGTGTTTGGTGGCTTCTTACAAATCCAACTTGTGTGGCCAAATACTGTTCAAACAAAACCCACACAACTTTATTCTAAATTCTTGTGGAGACCCAAACGTCCCATTTTAGGTGTTAATGAATCTAGAAGATGTGAATATTTGCTTCTTTTCTGTGTTTTATATCATTATAATCTGAATATTTTGGACTGTTGGCTTTTTGGACCGTTGGTTGGACAAAACAAGACATTTGAAGACTTCACCTTGAGCTCTGGAAAATTTACTACATACTGTTCTGACATTTTAAAGACACCATGACGTATGAAGAGATTAATTAACAATGAAAATAATCACTAGTTGCAGCCCTGAATGTCATAAATAAAGACACAGCCTATCAGCGTTGCTCAGATCTTAAATCAAACTTTGAAGTGACTGTCTGATGAGTGATCAGACAAAACAACATAACTAAATGATAATCAATACAGTTAATGTTACGAAACAATCCTTATTTTAATCACTAATTCTAAATACAGAGTGTTACAGATGAAGTTTATTAAGTTTATTATCATATCATGTTGTAACAGGAGCCCTAGTTGTACAGTCTGGTGAATGCTAGTTTAGATCCCACAGACAGTCAATCTGACACTGATTAGCTGGATTAGCTCATTGCATCAGATTAAATCACAGTAATCCTGACTCTGCAGTCTCGTGCAGAAATCTGTCCGGTACACCGGGACCGGACAGGTTCACTGAAGCTAAAGCTGTCTGTAGTTTAGCCACTACCAGTTCATGAATATTGCAGTTAGCGAGCTGAGTAACCTAGCATCGTTCGTTAGCATCGGCTTGTTTGGCTAACCTGTTGCTAATGCTAACACCTGTTGCTTACCTTGAAGCGGACGGTCATGGCGCGCTCACAGCTGACAAAACACCGCGAGCTGTCACTCCTCTGTCATTGCGCGAGTGAGCTGAGTTTGTTCACTAGCTGCTTAACATCGTTTAACTAGCTAACTATCATGACCAGCGTGCTAACTAGCTGCTCCAATTCTCCTCAGCTTCAGTTACAGGAACAAGCTGCCGCCGTTACCATGGCAGCTCAGCGTCTGGCGCAGGCGCGTTCGCAGCAAGACGGGCGATGGTTGACAACTGACGTCAGCTGTATGATTAATCTGCATAATTTAATAATGACCCTTCTCTCTCTCTCCCTCCTTTTTGTTTGATGTTTTCATCTTTCAGTCTCAAAATGTACACAAGAGCTGCAACTGACTGAAAGAAAATTAATCAATTAGATAATCGATTAATCGTTATTTTAGAAGCACAAATGCTATAATAATTCTATACCCTATAATATACATTTATGTTTTCTGTATGTTTCCACCAGAGGGCAACATGAGGGCAACATGCACCTACAAATCCGTCTGTCTGTCTGTCTAATCCAGAGTGACTCCACATCGCAGGTTGCTGTTACAAAATTGCACCACTTTTATTCATTTAAGGCTTTTTAGTTTTTACTTTACATTTGGCTTCACCCCCCCTCCCCTCCCCCACCTCCCGCTGCTGCTGTGGGTTTCTGTACTGGAAGAAACCAGCTCACAACCAATTTTCATACCAGTTCTAAACTCCGACGGCTGAACCGCAATGGTTCAGCAGAATGGAAATTGGACTTTAGCCTGATAATTCACTGGTTGAACTGGTTTCTTTTACATTTCACTGGTCATCATGCCATACAGAGAAAAAGAAGCAAGTTTATTTCAGTAATGTAAAATAATTTCTTCTCGTTGTGAATGAATTATTTCAGTTTGCATTCGGCTGCGGTTGCACTCGTCACTTCAGCGCGACTTAACTATTCATTAAAGGAGCCGTTTGCCGTTTTACAGAAACTCAGATGAGAAGTTCACAATCAGTTTAATCTGAGTCCAGATAGGTCCAGGATGTATTTAGCCTAGCTTAGCACAAAGAATGGAAGCATAGGGAAACAGCTAAACTAGCTCGATTAAAAAGTGAAAAAATATGCCTTTTAACAGCCTCAGTTTATCATGGACGTTAAGGCCTCTGTATGCTTCAAACGAGGAAGCGTCCTAGCGTATATACAGACTCCCTTAGACGCCATCGGACAACACATCATGCAACCTATTTCTTTTGAAGCTTACTGAGACCTTTACATCTATCATCTATGACAAAGCTATATGATCACAGCGTTTGGCCTGAGCTGTCAATCATTACAGTCCCAAAAGTCGCATGAAATGACGAAAGCCACCGCAGCCTCTGTTACTGTGGAAGCCAGGTAAGGCGTGCCTGCAGCCGCGGCCGGGTGTTGATTTGATTGGCTGTTCCCTCGGGGAGCACAGGTGTGACATCAGCCATTGAGCAAACACTCGGACTGTGTCGTCCACTTTGTAGGAGACAGGCCCGCATGCTTCCCATTGAAAACCTAATGACACTTTATTTTAACCCCACCTATTTAGCATTTATAATGAGTATATAAACACTTGATAGTTGTAAAGCGGCATAAGGATACGCTGTCTGAAGTGTTCTCAATCTGTCAACAGCTTTATCTCCTCCCGCTATAACGCCAACATAAAATGACATATTTTAAATGTATATAAAATATTAAGTATTGGTTTATGTATAAATGAAATACTTATTTTATACATTAAGTTTTTCTACACTGATCTCTCTATGACAACTGAGCAAACTCCATTAGTTGATGAAAGCTAGTGAGTGGCCTTTTTATGTTTTCTATTATTTCCAAGGTCAAGAACAAACCTTGATGCTAGTACATGTGTACTGAACTGTTGTACTAGTTGTACTTTATATTTATCTCTTTACAACTACATTATAGTGTGTTATAAACCATCAATTCAGTGTTTATATGCTGATTATTAACATGGAAAAGGGTGTTAAAGTGTTACCCAAACCAGTTAGTCCTTTTTTAACACAATACTTTTCAATAGGAATCATCTGGGGGCTATAAGAACGTTGGCTTTCCCATTTGTTAGCATGCTAACAGTTTTATACTGTACGCTGGGATCACCCTGCTAACACTGGAACCGCCCCCGCCACGGCTGCAAACAGACCTTTGAGCTGGAAGCTTCTGCTCGGCATGCAAACTGTTGCAGCACCTCCTGGAGGTCAGACTGAGTACTGACAGAAACATCAACATGCTACATGACTGAACGTACTGGAGGAGAACCAGAATACTGACAGCAGTACCACACTGTACCGCAGAACTCCCGATAGTACAACACTGTGCACAGCAGTACTCACAGAGGTCACTGGTCCAACATACTGTATGCGTAAGATGACCACTCTCACATTACAAACAGAAGACAGATATTCAAAGGCTTTCTGTGGCTGCTGCTTCACAGGCCACGCCCCCAACACACATGGGGCGGGGCTTTGGCTTAAAGCCCAACCTCCTCTGGGCGGTCTTACCTCAGCCATGCTACTGTTCAAAAGAAACGCTGAGATTTTAGTTCAATGTTTTTCTTTAACTGATGAGAATATTGACACCATCCATGTGTCAGTGGTACTCCATGCTAACACTTCAACATGTTACTAACATGTCTGACAGCTACTATCACTCATGCTTAAGTGTTAGCATGAAAAACTACACTTGATGATGTGAGTATGCCCGGAGGAACAGCCTCTTTTTTGGCCATGTTTGGTCCTCCGTGCCCATCAGTTAAAGGGAGCGCTGACCAACATACTTCAGTGTTTCCCTCTCAGATGTGTTGTGTTAATAACATTAATAATCGGGTAATAATATGGTTAATAATACGGAGACAACACCCGCTGTCTGCCCTGCTCAACACAACCCCCCCCCCCCCCCCCCCCCCCCGGGCCAAAAAGGTCATCAGAAACTCGTCAGAAACTGGCCTGGTTCACTGTTGTTATGCAGCTCACTTACAATCACAAACACACCAAAACACACACTCACAAACACAAACACACACACACACACACACACACAAACACACACACACACACACAGAAGGTACTGGACCAGTGTGAGTCTGCTGTCTAAAGGCAACATGTCCGCCCTGAGCAGCAGATCTAGAGTCAGCTCACCGCACTACTACTAACAGGTCAACGTGTAATAAGCTAATACTCCACAGTAATGCTAATAACTAAAACTATGCTCACACACTTTTCTGTGTGAGCATAGTTAGCGTTCCCACCGAACAATACATTTCATTTGTGACTGGGACTAGGAGCTAGCCCTTGGCCAACAGCTACAATCAGTTTCTTTGGGGATATGTTGATAATGCTAACACCCCACAAAGAGCATAATTTCCTCACAATGTTTCTAATGCATTTTACTAGCTGCTAGGCTAACAAGGTAACCCAAAGCTACGTAAGATAAGTACAGATTAACTTCTTTAAAAATATGCTAACAAATCTAACACTAAACAAATAGCAAATTTGGATAGTTAGCATTTTCTCCGAATATTGCCAATTCACTTCTGTAGCTAACTTAAGTTAGCTCAAAGCTACCAGCGCGGTGAGCTGACCACACAACCTGCTGCACCCCCTAACCCCCCACCCCCACCCCAAAAATCCAAAACAAAAACATTAAATGACTTTTATATCTTTTCACACAGAATCATAATAATAACCACTGTAATAATAACCACTGTATGGATCCACAGGTTCTACCAGAGCCACACACACAGAGTCAGCCATGTTAGCCGTGACATCACCGGGGTAACCGTGGCAACAACATGGCCGACAGCGAAGTGGTCAAACTGCGCGTGAATGGCTCGGGACTGCTGGAAAATAAGTGAAAGAAAAAGAAAGGAAAGAAACATTTAAAATTAAAAGCAAGAAGCCACTCCCCAGCGCAAAATGGCCAAGCAGAGAGCATGATGGGAACCGTTGTTTAAATTTGGGCAGTTGTTTGGACAGCCCAAATTCCTGCAACAGCAGAATCATTATCTTCATCATCATCATCATCATTGCCGCCACAGTCTTTTGATGTTTGGTTTTAATGTTTCCAAGGCAACCGTCTCCGTCAGACAGTGTGGTGAGGGGATGGGAGATGTGTGGTCGTCACGGGAACAGAGGTCAGAGGTGGCAGATGTTGATGATGACGTGGTTGTGTTAAAGGGGCGTGGCCAGCTGGAAGATGTGGTGTGATTGGTTGGTTGGTTGGTTGTCGGTCAGGTGAGCAGAAAACTGGAGAGAGAGAAATAAAATGAAAAGTGTGTACAACAGTATGTGTGTATATTATATAATAATACATGTGTGTAGTAAAGACCTACCTGTCATTAGAGAAGTTGACAGGTGGACTTTTTGCGAGTTTTCCCTGGAACTGGACTCTTCCTGTTAATCTGTCGCACAAGGTCATAGAAGATCTGCACACACACACACACACACACACACACACACACACACACACACACACACACACACACACACGCACACACACACACATCAGCATTTTGTACTGTGGCAACGACTGTGCTGGAGTTCAAGGTATCTGAAAGGGACTCTAGGACAGTGAAGTCAGACCCGGTCTGAGGTAGATTGGTGGCCATTAAGACGGTCCCAACAGCATAATGTTCCTCCAATTAAAAAGTCTGCTTAGATCCATTCAGGTATTAGACACATTGACACACATACTCAAGACAACAGAACTGGATCCTACCTGGACCCAACTAGACTGCATATATTAAGACCTGGCACAACGCGGGTCCTCGGTAGGGTATCAGTTTCTAGGAGCTGAGAGTCACCTGTGAAGACCTTTAATGCGTATGTAAACGGTGTGTGGTCACCTCGTTGACGTTGATCTTGCTCTTGGCTGAAGTCTCCAGGAAGGCGCAGGAGTTCCACTGGCGGGCGAGGCCGATGCCGGACTCTTTGGCCACCACGCGCTCCACCTCCAGGTCGCACTTATTCCCAACCAGGATCATGGGAACCTGCGACGTGACAGCGTATTCACACTCATATTCACGTTCATGCATTCCGACACAACTCGTTAAGTTTGCATTTTTGATGAGTTGAGGATACAATGAGCTCAGTGGTGTACCATATAAACGCAGTAGCAAGTGTTGGCCAGCAGATGTCTCCATTAACAACGTATCAAACTCTTTGAATCAAGGAACCATTTTCAGCATAATTGCTTCAAAGTGGCTCAGTGGTTTGGAAAGCTTCATTCCCCCATCATTAGTCAAACTGAAACCATTACTCAATTAATCAAATAACTGATTGAAACACAACTGATCAAGAACACTTGATCCGTTAATCATTCATCAAACAAAAGTGCCAAACCTGCTGTTATACCATCATAAATTAGATATCTTTGGATTTTAAACAAGCTATTTATGGATGTCACCTTTACCTCTTTACTTATTGTTCATATTTTATAGATCACTAAATTATTATTATATTTTCAGTTAATATTTTAAGATCATTAAAATATTAAGCGATAATGAAAATAATCCTGTCACATTTTTAGCTTTACAGCATGATTTACGGCTGGATGTTATTGGCTTTCTGAGGTTAGAAAAGACTGCAGTGCAGCCGCAAAGCACTTAATGTACAACATATAGAGTGAATGTGAAGCGCTGCCCTGGATTCAGAAGTCTCTGGGTGTCACTTTACCTGATTCATCACCTCAAGCTGTCTCATCCTGCACCCGCCCTGAGGTTATAAAACCTTAATCCAGTAGAGGGCAGCAAAAAGCTAAAACTCTGAGTTGTGAATGAGCTAGACTCATTTACAAGTTTATTAGGTACACCAAGCTAAAGCTAATGCAGTCTAACAAAACAGTCCTGCCTTCAAATCCTCCCTTCATGAAGGTCATAATGTCCAGTTTTTGGTTTGTTGAATCACCTGCATGAACATTGTGGAGGATGTAGTTTGTGGTAGTTTCTAGAGAGCCGAGATGAAACTGGAACTTCCGGGTTGTGGTCCAGAAGCCTCATTCAAAATCCCACTGACATTTCTAACTACACTAATAACTAAAAATACAGCCTTTGAACAGAGACCCTCTCAACAGTATGTCATGTGGCTCGCTTCATATGTATAAATAAGCAGAATAAACCTCCGTGGGCTAAACATCACGGCTCAACAGAAGAGGTTAGTTCGCACGTCTGCAGCAGACAGAGAGGAGCAAACGCTGGAGAAGTTCACTGGTATATTCTCATGGGAGCTGCAGTTTTTTCTGTGCTCGCAAAGTAATTGTTCTTTAACTCTGTTAAAATCGTAAAGGTTTCAGTTTTTCAGGGAATACGGACAGTAAACAACAGGAACGCGCTTCATGACAGAACGCTGAATGAGAGATTTCATTGAGTTACAGAAGCTGGTGGAACAGAGGCTAGACAGGAAGTGACGGTTCTCGGTTCGGTTCTCTATACTGACAGCTGTTTCTAAGGTGTGTGTGTGTGTGTGTGTGTGTGTGTGTGTGTC